>NW_009925000.1:74935-184655 GCF_000696875.1 Nestor notabilis
CACTCCAAGGCAGAGAGGAGATGGAACGTGCTCTGAGCCTGAGGAAGGGTTTGGTCCAAAATCATAAGGAGCCTCCAAAATGAGAGTGGTAATTGGCACCCATGAGCCAGGCACCCATGGGCAGCACATGCCTTGTCCTCAGAAGCAACACACTGGATGTGTTTTAAGGTTTGTGTGTGTATAAGGAGAGTCAGTAATTCCTGAACCGGTGTTTGGAGGCAAGGAATATGTATGCTGGGTTTAGTGATGCACTGAACTCCATCTCATGGGTCTTGTAAAAGTCACGTAGGATCTCCCACAGTTGTGATGCAGTGGATGGAAGGCGGAGGGTACTCTGTCCCTCTGGGAAAAGATGGGGTGGGGTGGTGGGAGCAATGGGAAAGTCCCAAACATAATGAATGCTCCTGGGTTGTCAGTCAAAAACAGAGTATACAAAGAGGGAAGTGGGTTCCGGGACAGCAAGCCTGCAATATCGGTCTGCTGGGAGTTAATCCCTTTCTATCTTGGAGCTGTCTCAGTCTACTTGTCTTAATGAAGTGACATTCACAGTTTTTATTTATTTTACTATTTTTTTTCCTTTTTTTGTTCCCTACCACCTGTATCCTTTGAGTCTTTTCATTGTATCAGCTGCCTGAAACAGAAAAGGACTTGAAGGCAACTTTTTCCTCCGTTCAGATCGCCTGCCTGGGTAGTAGTTTGAATGGCATAGTTCTGGGAGAGAGATTGTCATTGCACGTTGCATGAGTCCCTGCTGCCCACCCTGCCAGCAGGCTGAACTGGGTGTGCGTGCATTTAGCTGCTTTTGAGCCCTATGAATACCTTTATGGGCTTCAGACAGTAAAATACCTGAGGAAAGACTTGGGATCCATGAAATTGTCTTTGTGGGAGATGGAGTTGACAGATCAGAAATACACCTAGAACAGTACTAGGAGTGGACTTAATGTTCAATATTGTTCACACTGAAATCAACTCCTGAGCCCCGAGGGAGAGAAGCTGTTGAAAGTTTGCAGCTTACTTTAAATTTCACTGTGTAATGTAAAACTTGTCCCACTGTGGATATTGGCACGGCTTCAGCTTCTTCCCTCTTTCCTCTCACTTGTGTAACGACCGCAGCACTCAAGCTTTTCTACAGCAAAGCTATTTCAGACCCCTGCAAAGTCTCTTTCCTAGCAAGAATTAACCTAGTACTCAATTTCATTTTCTAAGGAGGTTGTAAATCTAGAGAACGTTAACACAGAACAGTGCCTCTTTTTCTGAGATAAGATAAGAAAAATAATCCAACTGAGGCAGCCAAGCCCTGAGTAGCATGAAGGCGAGGTGCTCTCTACTTGCAAGTTGCTTTGGCTCTGTACAGCACTTTGCACAATGTGGCTTTGGTCTATGGGCAGTGTCCTTATTGTTATTAAAATAGTAATGCTGATTCTACCTTTCCCTTGACAATTAGGGTGACTTTTCACCCTCCAGAGTTCACGTTCCAAGTGGCTGGGAGCACTACTTGCTAGCCATAGTTAAGCAACGCAAATGCTGAAGGCATTTTCCAAGTCTCTTGCTGTTTGTGTTATTACTGTAGCAACTCACTAAAGCCAGATTTCCGGTGGCAGGCCTCTGTGACTCCTTTAAAGGCTCGATCTGTTAGCCTTGCTCTGCTGGCTATAAATACCAAAGCATTCTCCGTTTGGTTTTTACATCTGCAGGACAAGTAACCTGCTGTTTGTAATTGATTTCCAAGTCGGACTGACTGTGATTCACTGCTGTTGAGGCACAAAGAAAGAACAAAACAACTCCTAATTGCTTTTCAATCAGGGCTGCCTTGACTTTGTAGCCAGGTGGGAGCTGTTTGGGGTATGAGTGTGCTGCAGACCACAGAAACCAGAATAGCAAAGTGGTTGGGATGATCAAGGCAAAGGGAGCCTCATTTAACTGTTGGCAATGCAGAGCTTGACGTCGCTGCTCATCCCACAGCCATCCGGGGCAGCATGGCAGTTCCCACAGCCACTGTTCAGTTTGTGCAGATTTTCCTCCTTATGGCATTTGGAGAATGTGATTTTTATTGTATTTTTAAGTTTTTTAAATGTATTTTCTCTGCTAATGCTTTGTGAGGCTTTAAAAAGGACTGGAAGTCTTTGCTGTCAGCGTGTTGAGCGCTGATGATTCTTCCCTGCAAAGGGTCTTGGTGCAGAGTTGTGGTAGCATGTGATACTATGTGTGGCATAAGAGCATCTGAGAAAAGTTATCTTGAGTCCTGCAGCCCTGCCTGGCTCTGGGACAAGCGTGTAGTGCAGGAAAAGCCATAATGTGACAGACCATCTGCTGCTGCCCTTCCCCATAAGACTGCTTCTGTCCAAGCAGGCTCCATGCATGCTAGGAAGAAACATGGACTGTGGGGGTCTAACGTTCTTCCTTGCTTTGCAAATTGTAAATGATGACCAGTCTGGCTGGTTGAGAGATCCTTTGAGGAAAGGCAGAAATCATGGTGCTCCTTGCACTGTCCTCGTGGCTGATAGAGGTTGTCCTGGCCACATGGGCCGTGGAGCTGAGGAAGATCTCTGCATGCTGCTTGAGCAGAAACAGTAATGGCAATGGATGTGTCTTCAGATCTACCCACATTTGGGTCCTGCTCCTTGGGTAGGGCAGCAAGACGCTGTGGAGAAGACTTACTGTGCCTTTAACTCCCCCTTGCTTTGGGCTGCAGAGAAGGAGTTGGGAGGTTGTTTTGAACCGGCTATGAAGTGATAGCTCTCTGTTCCCTCCATCCCTCCCAGCCTCCACCTTGAAGGGACTGTAGGATAGTCCTAAATTTCACTCTGACAATAAAAGAGGTGTTCCCTTATGTGTCTAATGCTTAAAACCTTCCATCAATATCTCAGCATCTCTCCCTTCAGAGCAGACCCAGGGCACCTTCTGGCATCTTCCCCATTAAATAGAGGGCAACAAGTGCCTTTCCCATCTACCAGGGTGATTAGGGTAGATTTACAGCAGGCTTCTTGCCTAATCTCTGCTTTATTTGCTGGCTGAAGAGGAAAGTTGTAATTCAGGTAATAACACTCCTCCTGGGCTACGCCAACAGAACTTTCCCATCTTGATTCAGAGATCAGTTTGTCTGAAGTCCAGGAGCAAATGCACCCAGGCCTTTTGTGTTTCACCCGAAGGTGTGAAAAACCATTGGCAAAGAAAAGAGAATGCAAGAAAGGGAAGAAACCTGGCTGAGCGCTGTATTTCTCTTGATCTGCTTTCTGCAAGGTCTGCCTATAAGCTCAGATGGCCTTTTTTCTTCTTTAGCTTTTTCTCTTTCTTTGTCCTCCAAGGTCTTTTCCTACCAGCCCTGACAGGCTCTGAATCTTTCTCATGCCCAGTCTTCGATTCAGGGCGTTTTCACCTTGGGTAACAACACCAAATGGCCATTCTCCAAACATGTCCTGCACAAAGGGAGTTTAAAGTTTCCCAGAGTATGAAGTTTCACCTAGCGACCTGCTACCTCTTCCTTGTTTTGCTGCTTCTGCTGTCCTCTCCCTTCTGGCTGTACCCCCGCCCCAGAGGTGCTGCTCCTCTCTGGTGTTTGTTGGCCCCTTCACCCTTGAACTGGTTCAGCTCATGGATTCTGCAGAACTTGAATTTTGTTGTTCTTTGCAGTGCAAGGAGTTGGATTAGCTCATGAGGAGTGAGAAGCTTCCCTGTTGGCAGGGAAGGCGTTAGATGCGCTAGAGCCAGTAAGATGAAATTGGGGAGCAGGCTTCCATTAACCTGGTAAATGGATGCATTGACCTCAATTCCTAGGAGAGTAGCTTTAATACATCAGAGTGAAGTTTTGTTGCAATCATTTTATTAGCACTTTAAAAGTGCTTTTAAACCTGGCTAGTGTTTCACAGGGGTATAACAGGTGACTGCCATGTGAGGTGCTAACCTAGGTTTCTGTTGGTGGGGATGTTCTTCCTGTAATGTTTTGGGTCTTTTATTTCATTTCCTTTATAGCAGTGTTGGAGGCAGACTATTAAATTCAAGAGAATGAGTCATCTCCCCTTGGGCGTGCACCACTGTCCGTGACCATAGTGGTATAATATTGCGTAGGACTTTTACATCCATTGCATGCACTTAAAAGCCACTGGGATGAACACTGAAGTGCTTTTATATGACCTTCCTTGCTTTTATACTCAAGCAGCTCCTAAACACTTCTCTGCAAGCACTGGTAAAGGAAGACCTAAGAAACGGATGCTGAGGGTCTCCTGTCTCTCCCTGCTGAGGGAAAAGGAAACAGAAAGAAAGCTAGCAAATAGCAGAAGTTAAAATACTGTGGTTAAAAATCGGAATAACCACTACCAGAGTGGTTATTGTAATAACCACTGTAACTTCAAGCCACTTGTCACAAAAGCAGGGGTGAGCATGATTTGAACTGGTTCCTAAAAGTCAAATGCCGTGGATGGACATCATGTGTAAGAATTTATGTTCATGCTGAGTGGATGTCACTGTTGCAGGATGGAATTGCAGATATGCATGCCAAGGTTCAAACCTGTCCCTAAAAATTGCCTTACACTTTTAAATCTGCTAAGGGTCAAGTTTTCTGCTGTTACACTGAATTAAGCCAAATAGTGCTCAGGGCTCATCTGATAAATAATTGTAATGCTTCTGTGGAGTAGCTCCGGGGTGTTTTTGCATGGCCCATAGACTTTCTTCTGCGGAAAAGCTGGAGAGCTATTGCCAGGTGTAGGATGGGGGAGAGGAGGATGGGGAATAACCTCTTGAGAAATGTCAGAGCTGGCATTCCTCCAGGTTAAGGGAAGACTGTTGTGGGTGAACAGGGGAGTGGAGACGGGGGGGGGGAACTTTACTCTGTGGTTTCTGCAACCAAGAGGTATGTGGCTAATGAGCCAACCACCATCCACTTGCAGAACTGAGAGTTCTTTCAGTGTGAATAACACAAATACCTTCATCACTAGGAATAATCTGGGGTCGACTCTACTGAACTCAGATGTCCACTGCAGCTTTTTGTAGGCCCACACCCCTCCCGGCTCATCCTGATGTGCTGTCTGGCCTTAGAGAGGCAAACACCATGGCCAAGTACTCTCTCCAAACTTCTGAATAAAGCATGCTGGGGCTCATCTGGGGTAAGGGAAGGAATGGGCGTCACCCTGGTCATTGGCCTGTATTTATTTGATCAGTTGGAGCTATTATGCTTCCTTTGGTGGTTTGGGTATAGCTGGGAATGATGGCCCTATTTGCTGCACAACAAGACTCATCTTTTCTGCCTTTGGGCCATCTTCTCTGCCATGGTTTCCCACCCAGGCAGCTCAGTGTTAGGACACTGAAAGGCCTGTTTTGACTGCAAGAGCAGTGCTTGCTGGCCATTCTTATTGTTAACTAACGAGTTCTACAGGTTCCTTTGTCCTTTCCGCATAAGGTCCTGTGTTGGGGACCTGGCCTCTTGTCAAGATGCACCTCTGTACAGTGTCCACCTTGTCAGACTGCAGCCTACCTGGCTGCTCCTTTCACTGTAGGCTGTGTGCAGTGTTTACTTAGTTAGTAATTCATCTGTTGTCAAGGGGATGGGAGGGGAATAGTTAGGTGTGTTTTGGCTTTGCCCCTGATCTGGGTTGTGTGTTGCTCAATGGTCATGTTCAGTATTGGCAGGAGGGGTGAAGACAGGTGCTCCTGCTGCCTTGGTGCTTATTTGGTGGCTTATCCCCTACAAGCAAATAATGCCTCTATGACAACTGAGTAACTCTGAGATGATGGACTTCACATGAGCAGAAAGTCTTGAGGGTGCATACATATATTTATGTAGTCAGAAGATTTAGGTTAAGCCTTGACCCCTATATTTGAGGATCTCTGGAAAAAGCTGTAATACCTGTTCTAGTTTAAGGATGCTCTCAGTATGTGCTTATATGATAATCCCTGATGAACACCAAGAATCAGTTCAGGTGGAGTCACTGGAAGAAACAAGCATACAGATTTTTAGTATTAGGGCTCCTTAAATTACAAGATGAGTGGTGGTAAGATTTGGCAAGGCAGAAAGCTTCCAGCTGGATGAGTGATTAAGCTGAGCTGCCAGGGAAAACTGGTTTGGGTTCTTAAGATTCTGGTTTGGATCGAAGCATGGAAAGATGGTGTTTGGATGTGGTTGGGAAGAGAAGGTTCACCAGTTTGGAGCAAATGTCTTTCAGCCAAGAGCATGTGTTTCCATTAGCTACTACAACACCCTTTATACCCAACAGAAACAGCTTTTGTTCCCCAGAGTGCTTGGCACACACCTGATCTTGGACAGAAGGCCAAGCCTCTGATTGTGCTGGTGGTGGTCTCTCTAGAACATGGACTTTTCTTGATGGTGTCTGTGCCATGCTGGTACTGCTGAGATAGGCCAGCTGTGTCGCCCTGATCCCCTGTGACATGGTTTTGCCATAGGAAGGATATGGGTGGTGTGGAATGTGCTCAGAGGAATGGTGTGGGCTGTGCTCAGAGTAGCCACAGCAGAGTGTACATTGGGGCTGGGACAACTGTGGGCACCTCAGCTCTAGCAGGCAGCCCCAGTCCCTCACTGTCAGCCAGTGCCACCTGAAAGAAGACTCCATGAATATCAGGCTGAATATGGCCTTCATCATGTCTGTATTTCCAGGCAATAGCAAAATTATCCCCTGTCAATCTATGTGTCAAAAAATTGTTAGCCTCTTTTAACAGTAAGGTACCCAGATCCCTCATCTGAGCAGTTGCACTGTAAATACCTCAGTCCAGGGTGATATCTGGCTCATTTTTCTCACCTACCATCTTAAAATTAGATGGCTGTACAAAGACCTCCAGCCTCCTATTGTCCAATCTTGCTTTTGGTTTTGGCCCTGGTTTTGATTCCCCCTGACAGGAGATAGGCTTGTCCTGTGTCCTTTCTCCTTCCCTGCTGTCCCTAGAGAGAACTCCTAGATACTCTGATGAAAGGTTGAAGCTTTGAAGGCTTTGAGTTATGGGTGAGCTGTTATGGTGCTTGCAGATCTAAGGAGCTGTTGCAGGGATCAGTCAGCAACTTTCCCTGATGTGAAACAGAGAGGGCAATTTCCACCCTTTTTTCTCTCCTAGCTGTTTGGCTGTGGCTCCGTGGCACAGACATTGCTCAGCAGAGGGTCTCATGGAGGTTTCCTGACTGTCAACCTGGCCTTTGGCTTTGCTGTAACACTTGGCATCCTTATTGCAGGACAGGTATCAGGTACGTTGTGTTCTGTGTGGGCTGGATTTAACTTGTGATGATTGTTGTGTAGACCTGGATAGGTGTACATTTCCTATTTGGCACTGGTACGGAAACCAGTGTCCCTTGGATCATCTCTGGGACCTAAATTCTGCCTATAAAAGTACACTAATCACCAACCTCTCTGCAGGTGGACACCTGAACCCAGCTGTCACCTTTGCCATGTGCTTCTTGGCCCGGGAGCCCTGGATCAAGCTACCAGTTTATGCCCTAGCTCAAACCCTGGGGGCTTTCCTTGGAGCTGGCATAATCTTTGGGCTCTACCATGGTAAGTGAAGAAGCCCTGTGCATTTATTAGGGTGAGACTACTGCTCTTCATGACTCACTGCAGGGAAGCTTGTTTGCAGAACAGAGAGAAGCAATTTCTTGCAGAGCAGAGATCTTACAAACTTTCTTACCATGTTTCTGGGGGGATTTTCGATTCTCATGATGCTGGTTTCAAGCATTCTTCAATCAATCTGGAGGCCAACCAACACTATCAATGTGCAAGTCTTTGTCCTTGAGTAATGATCAGTGGGCCTTTGTAAGGCCCCTTTTGTATCTAGAGTATGGTCTAAACCAGATCTTTCTGTTTTAGACTGACGGAAAAGCCAATGAAACATTAGTAGTAATGAAAATTTCATGTCTGTGCACCTTGGAAAGCATAATAGATATCCACTTCGTCATGCATCTGTTCCTCCTGACGCATGTTCCTGGGAAAACTGTCACCCCAGCGTTATCACCTTAGAAAGAAGCAGTGGGACATACCTTTATGTCTGTAAATGTGAGGACTGCAACACTGGTTACCTTCCTAGTTGATGGGCTGAAGTCTCTTCTTCATAAGAGAGTTAATCCCATTTCCATTCTAATCCATAGAAGAGCTACATTCAGAAGTGTCTGGTTTTTCTCTCCACTGACCATGGAGGGAAACTAGACAGCCCACCTAGGTTGGTTATCCATCTCCCATTTAGTGGTAGGCAAAGGGCTGACTCTTCTACAAGAAGACCCCAAAACGTGAAACTAATTGTGTATTGGCTTAAAAGAAAGTGCATGATCAGCCCAAATCCTATTTGCTGCAGATCATATCCATAGCAATACCTCATGTCTTGATACAAAGACTGATACCACAGGCATTTGGGTGACCTGTGGGAGAGATTTGGAGTCACTTTAGCGTTTACTTTTTGGCTTTAACTCCTTGCCTGTGTGTGACAAACAAGAACTATTAGGATCAGGGACTCAGGCCTTCTGTACCTGAGCCTGACTGGTAAAATGCTGTGGTGGATCACATCCTACATTTTCCAAATGAGTATTTGCTCTACAGCAAATGATTTTGCAACACAAAACACTCTGGAAATTCTATCTCAATATTCATGGCTCTGTGGAGCCTACAATGTAATAATCTTCCAAGCAGGGTGATGTGTATTGGAAAATTACTGACCTGTCTGTCTTCCCATCCCTTCCAGATGCCATCTGGGATTTTGGCAATAATAAGCTGAGTGTGGTAGGACTGAATGGCACTGCTGGAATCTTTGCTACCTACCCATCTAAGCATCTGAACCTTGTGAATGGATTCTTTGACCAGGTAAGAGGGTGCTGGGAGGATGCAGGTACATTGGAAGATAAATCTTTTAGGTTGGCTGTGGGCCTCTGATTTACTTAGAGAATGAATTGCAACTTACAGAGAAGATATCCAGAAACGTTTTTAGAGCTGGCACATCTCACTGGCTCATAGGAAGGGCAAAGCCAGAAAGGACCCTTGCAGTCAGAAGGCTTGTGTTAAGGGGATTAACCAGTGTTACAACACTGCCCAGGATACCAGTGGAAAGGATATCGCTTGCTCCCAGCCTCTGAAGAACCACAGTATGAGAAAATGTTTCTTTTTCTCTCCCACTGTACTACTGTGGATGTTGCACAACCCAGAGGTCAGCTGGGTGTAGGGTGGTGGTTGGTGTTGGAGGTGACTGTCTCCTCCTTAAAGTTGCCATCCACCACAAAGGGACAGCAGCCTGCCAGCTATGGCAGGTTGGAAGCAGGTTCAGGAAGAGGCTGCTCAGTTATTCATAGCTGTTCCATAGGTAGGGAAAAAGGTGTGGGCTTGATTGAGCCTGTGGGCTTCAAGGAGGAGCATGTTTCCCTCTCCCATTTCCATAGGTGCTCAGTCTACTGTGGTCTGATAATGCCATGGGATGACTTAGTGAAGATATTCCAGTTTAGAAGTCCTGACTGCATGAGACTTCTGAAAAGTTAAATAGCTTGGTTATAAGATTAATGTGGATTAAATCCTTCTTTTTCTTCCCTGCTCTCCTCAGTTCATTGGCACTGCTGCCCTGATTGTTTGTGTCTTGGCTATTGTCGATCCCTACAACAACCCTATCCCCACTGGACTGGAGGCTTTCACAGTTGGCTTTGTTGTCCTCGTTATTGGAACCTCCATGGGCTTCAACTCTGGCTATGCTGTCAACCCTGCCAGGGACTTTGGGCCTCGTCTCTTCACAGCCATTGCTGGCTGGGGCTCTGAAGTGTTTTGGTAAGTGCTTGTCAGTAAAAACCTTGTGCAGCAAGGAGTCCAAATACGTGCTAGCTGTGGTACCATAAAGGGTCTCAGCACTCATGAGGTATCTTTGTTTTCTATAAATCTTCTAAAAAAACCCAAGCAGTTTGCTCCACTCCAACTACTTAAGAAATTGCAGAAACTGGTTAGTTCCCAGTGGTGACAGTAATGACCCAACTTTGCTATCAAGGTGGAAATCTAGGAGCATTCATGAGAAGTTCGGGTACACCTGGAACATAAACCTATCATCATTCTTTTGGTGGTAGAAAATGGAGGGTGCTTCTTATACTTGGATTTTGCTGCTGCTGAAGACAGCTGAGAGCAAAACAGGGTATGTGCTATTGGGGTATACTTACCTGCAAGCAGTGTCAGGGAAGTGAAGGTGCCTAGTGCAGGCACTGCAAATGCTTCTCTTCTTGGTGGAGAGACAGTATTGGACGTCCTGGAAGCAGCTGTTCTGAATAGCTTGTCACCTGGAGATGCAGAGAGGGGCAATATCTGCCTTGGGAATTGCCATGGATATGTGGCTAGTATTGTCTTTTGCAAGTCGATGATCATGTTTGGAGATTATCAGCTCTTGCACTGTTCCACACTCAAACATAAATATCCTAAGGCTTAGGCTCTTACCTTGTGCACTTTCTTTTTTTTTTTCCAGGACTGGCCAACACTGGTGGTGGGTTCCAATCGTTGCTCCTTTCCTTGGGGCTATTGCAGGAGTGATTGTCTACCAGCTGATGATTGGATGTCATGATGAGCCTTCTCCACCTGCCTGTGAGCAGGAAACAGTCAAGCTGGCTAATATAAAGCACAAGGAAAGGGTCTGAGGAAGCTGTCTGCCAGGTCTGGCAGACATTCGTTACTCAGGACTGCAGCTGGCAAAGAAGAAGGAGTTAAGAAGAGCTTCAAGAACAACAGGAAGATCTTTTTTTCCTGTCTTGAGATATTTTAGCCTTTTTTGTGTATATCTCTAATGTGTTTTCTTTAGGCAGTTTCCTGTGAGTGTTTCCCCAAATGCAGTATCATGTAATCTTTCCCTAGTAGAAGCGGGTGGAGGACTGTAGGAGTCAGAAGAGAAGTGGGCATTACTGTCCAGCACCTGCAACATGGGCCAGGTACTCAGGAATCTGGAGCTCTTTTGGACTGTGTTGCTGGTCTTGCCTGTCAACTTGGCAAACTGCTTCTCTCTGTAGGGTGAGGATCATGCAAAACTTAAATTGTTTTGTTAGCATTGAATGGAAACTCCTACATCCTCAGAAAAATTTGCCTGACTCTACTGTGGGTCAAATTCATGCTTGTTGCTCCGAAGACAATAACTTGGCACCAGGAATGAACTGATCTAAAGGATTTCTATTAGCCAAACTGTTTATAACTCCCATTAATTCCTAGAACACTGTATCAATCAGCTGATCTATTGTGTCAGAGCAGAGAGTGAGAATGCTCTGGATATTAATTTAATATTAAGATAAAGTGTTTACAAACCACTGCACCCTGGTGTTCTAATCAGAATTATTAACATTGCCAACTCCTAGAAGACAACATCGGATATCGGAAATCATTGTTCTAGCCAGGGGCTAACCTGGAAAGAAAGCTTGGCTCCCTATAGCAGCCTTTCTAATTAATCAGCTTTGTATATAAACTCCAAGCAGCTAATAACCAAGTTCCACTGGAAACATGGTGTTGCTACAGTTGTGTGTGTTCATGTGAATTTTGCAATAGTGTTTTGATTATTTTTTAAAATAGATTTATATAAATATACTCCTTAAAGCTGTTACTAAACACCAGGGTTGGGATGAGTTCATTTAAAGATGCATGGGAACTGCCTAGTCTCTGACAGATTTGAGATACTGTTGATTTTCCTTGGGGTGGCCTTAGATTGTGGCATTATGTTGCTGGAGTGTCTCTTTTTCTACCTACTGGAGTTACTGGGGTATCCCTGGTACTCATGGCTGAGAGACTGAGGTCAGGCACCTCCTGTACTAGCAGTGCTGGCATCTTAGGGGATTTCAGGCTCTCCCAATACCATATTACTATAGAGTATTTGAAACAAGCAGTATCGGTTGTGAAAGAATTTTTGAGTCCCATGCATTAAAGAAACTCTTTCAAAACCTTTCTTTAATGTGTGAATTCCTTGAAATATGTAACTTTGTGCACATTTCCAGTTGCTAAAATGATGTATTCTTTTTTTTTTTTTTTTGCCTTTTTGAAAAATAAAATATCGATACTCACTGCAAAAGTGTTGGTTGTATTACTAAGCAGCTGCCAACAAACTTCACCCTTTCCTCTTCAGCCCATAGGAGCAAAAGGGAATTAACCCTTTCAGGCAATACATATATATGTGGCTGCCCCACCCCTGGCAGTGTTCAAGGCCAGGTTGGATGGGGGTTGGAGCAACCTGGACTAGTGGAAAGGGGTTTGAACTAGGAGATCTCTAAGATCCCTTCCAGCTCAAACCAATCTGTGATTCTATGTTCCATTTGTGTTTTATTCCTTTTGCTTTTGGGCTTGGCTTTAGAGGCAGGTGGGAGGAGATGGGGGTTTCTGTGCTCAGTAGGAAGGTGTCCTGGTGCCAGGCGTCTTCTTCTGAAGACAGAAGAACCAAGAGGTCAGCAGTTGTCTCTTGCCCTTTGTACTATTTAATTCTCTTACTACCCTCTCACTTAACCCAGTTCTGAGTGTGCAATCTTACTCCACATTCAGTGTATTGTCCAGCATCACCCAGCATGTTTCATTTGTCACTTTTGTTGGCTGTGCCATACAAGGAAAGGTATTACTGACCTGAACCAGTGCTCACAGAATTACACAAACAGCTTTCTTCTAGCCTGTCCCCTCTGTAAATAGTCATTGTTGCTCTTTGGTTGATGTTGTGTATTGCTGTATCTTTCCTGTATTAATTGTATTGTCTTAAAATAACTCAGAACTTCCTATATGCTGCCATACTGAACAATTTGGTGATGTCTGGATGAATGTGGCTTCCTGCAATTCAACTAGAAATCAAAGGGCTTTTCACAAGGAAGTTGCCAAGTTTGATACACTCTACCTGCAGTCAGCATGCTACTTTATTACATTATTATCTTGAAAGTTTATCCCTCAAAATCTCTGTATATTGCATATTACTGTGATAACTAACATAGCTGCAGATCAACTAAGAATTCCCATTTCCCTTCAGGACTGTTAGTCCTTTTTCTACTCTTCTACCACATCGTATCTTCAACTGACTTGATCATATATTGAAATTCTTACTACAGACCTTAAGACTTTTTATTCAAAATGGTTTTTTGTTTTGTTTTTTATCTTGGTGTGTGGGTTGTTTTTTTTCTTTTAACTTTGGCACATTACCTACCACATTCCTTCTGTTTCTACCTGGCATGTAGGTAATTGCCTTTCTCTATACGTTTGCCTTACTTGTGTCTCAATGGTGTTTGCTATTACCCTTACTAAAACTGCAATGAAATACCATACCAGTTTCAGCTTAATTTTTTTTGTCTTAATCATATCCCCACTATGTAAAGCTTTGGCTTTTCTGGGATCTTTTGGAGAAGTGCCAAGCACTGCTGAGTAAATCCATTACCATGGGGAAAGGGGCAGGCACAGCCTGCCATCAGCAGATAGAAAGCTGGAGAAGTCAGCTTCACTTTCCAGAAGGGTCTGTCCCATATGGGTCACGATATGGGCAGCTCTTTGCTAACCGTGTAAGGAAGGCAATGCAGAGAATAGTTTGATATGCCACATTTCAAGAGACCTTGAAGTGTTATTAAAGTGTGGGGAGGGAAAGATGGAGTTAACTGCAGATGGCATTTTCCCTGGCAGCAGGCACCCTTACATTGCTGCAAATCAGGGTTCTGTTTGTTTTCAATTTAGCTGCCTTGAGAGAGCTTCTGGGTGTTATTCACCTGGCAGGCCCATGCAAACTTAAAGCTATTTTTCCATCATACCTAATTTCAAAGGCAATGAATCACCTTGTAGTTAATGCCTTTCTTTTAAGTCGCTGGAGAGGTAAGACTCATCTGACCAAATATAATCATCTGGGTGTTAGGTCAGATTAACTCTGGCTGTCAAGCTATTGAAATATAGTTACTTTGTAGGAAGAAATAAATTTACAATTTAGACTATTCACGCTTGGCAGGGAGAGTAGTCTGTCACTGGAATAAAATGCTGAAAGTTGTTGTGAATTCTCTGTTGTGTGAGGTTTCCAGATTAAGTCCGGCTGTTTTGCAACAAGATCTTTTTAAACCTTAAAGCCTACTCTTCAGAGCAAGTCCCACTGGAGGAAATTCCCAGACCTCTGTATTACAGGAGATCAAGCTGACAGGGATTGTCCCTTCCAACTTTAAAACCTATGAAATTTATAAGACCAAGTGGCCAAGTATTCAGTTCCTCTTGGTTCCCAGCTGGGCTGAGGTCTTCGCTGCAGGTGTTGTAGTGCAGTGGCATATCAGCTATGCCCCGGGGAAACCTACTTTTGGTTCCCTATTCTCCTGCTGATAAATGCCTCAGAAGGGTGTTCCAGGTCTGTTTCCTTTGCCCATCCATGAAATGGCAGCAGTAGTGCCCATGTCTTCCAGACCCTGCTCTATTTCACCTTGTGGGAGCAAGATGGCATTATGAAACAAATGGCCACTGAGGTGTGGATGGGAGGATAACACAGCCTCCCTCTGCACAACAATTCTATCTCAAGGGGAGTTTCAGCTCTCCATCTGACAGTGCTGGGATGCAGGAGATGGTTGGCACATGGCTGACAACTTTTGTGCGTGTTTGGTTGCACCAGAGCTAGTTTCCACATGTGCCCAAAGGAAGTCAGCACTGACCCATCAGCTGCTTGCTCTCTTCTATTCTCTCCACTACCTTCACCTTGGTTCATCCTTTTCCATCAAAAAGAGCCACCAGGCAGCTCTCTGGGAGAATGGAACATGGACAAGGTCATTATGAGAAATCCTGAAGCTGTTGCAAGAGATTTATCCCAGAACAGGCCAAAGAAGAGAAGGACAGGTCTTTGCCAGTCTTCCTAAAAAGAAGGTGAGGGATAGGGTCTATAGAGGAGCAACACTGGCAAAGACTGGGCAATGAAGGCTGTTGTATTCCTTGCTCCCTCCTGTAAGTCTTTGGTAGTTCTGCATGCTCAGGTCATGCTGTAATCCCAGCTTTCCTGTGCAGGCAAGGATTTTGTCCTCATCTAGTATCTCAAGGCAGAAAGAAGTCCTAGCCCACCACCCAATTCCAGCATGCCTGCAGTCCTGGTGTGCCCAGGGCCTCTGAGTTTGTGGGCATTTGAGTTTTGAGGAACATCTATAGCCTAGTAATATCCTTGGACACATCTTATTAAACCACCTTGGTTATTATTTAATGTGTAAAGAATAACAAAAAGCCATCCTGGCACCACAAGCTCCTTATTGAGGAGGAGGTTCCTTTTCACTGTACCCTGTTCAAGAGAACGATGTCCCTTATGAGATTTCTTTGGTGCAGAGGGTGCATGTGAGGAACTCCAGGCAAATGTGTCTGCAACCCAGCTGCTGTCATGGGGCTTGTCATTGCTGCAAAAGATTGATGTGGCTGGAGAAGTGAGCACAACCACCCACTCCAGGGGGCTGGAAATGATTATACAGCCAAGTGAGCTTATCAGATTGAAAGTATTTTCATATCTAGCCATATAATAGTAACAAAAAAGCCACACTGGAAAAGGGAAGTTCAATACCATACAGGTGTGAAGGCCACAGAGAGGAAGACTCAGTCATTTTAAGGGGTAACATTTTTATTCATGAAGCAGCTTGAAATATTCTGCCATTAAAGTTTTGTGTTGTGGCTTGTATTTATCATTATCAGAGTGCAAAGGTGGGTTCAAACTACAGTCAATAAAGATTTCAAGATATTCTTTTATTTGCAAAACTGGGGTGACTATTTAAGGTTTCCCCCTGACCTTCTAATGGCAGTCTGAAGAAAGAATGAAAATTAGTTTCTTTGTTAAACTGTGTGACCAGCGTACGGCCAAAAGGTTGGTTTTGATCTGTTGCTCCTGAAGTTTCTAAAGAATTAAAAAGAATCAGAGCCCAATCTCCATTTACTCATCTTAACATCAAATTGTCTTGCTTGCTGAAAGCAGCATACCTCTGCTAGCATCAAAGCCCTCCCTCTGCAAGTGAAACAGCATGGATGTCTCAAAGTCTGTGTTCATATTTGAATAGGTCTGTGCAGATATGCTACCGAAAGACATGTGAGCCAAGACCTGCTGTTCTGCTGAGTGAAACCCTTTATCACCTACTTACCATAGCTTCAAGCAGCCCTGCAGTACCTGTATCCCTTGAGTCTGGGGGTCTTTGTTTGTTTGGGTTCTTTTTTACAAATGGTAGGTGTACAGAGGTGTCTGGAATTTTTTAAGTAAAGCCAGCTGCATAGAGCAGGCATTGAACAAGATATACAGACACCTGAGGAAATTTATGATGTGGAATTATGCAAGTTACGAAATCCAACATAAACAGCACTTACTAAAAAGTGTTCCATCAACATAAACGGGAAGACAGAGCCAATTTTGGATCATTTCCCTTACCGTGAAAGGTACCCAGCGGTATGTCGGCAATACCTGTGGGGAAGTGGAAAACATCACCAGATCTCTGCACCTGTGGAGCCCATGGGAGTGTGGCTATATCCATTTAGACATGCTTGCAAATTCCACAGGGTGAGTGTCTGTGATCACACAAAATAATCAGGTAAACCTGGATGCAAACAATGTGGAAGTCTAAATTGTTGTGGGGTTTCCTCTAACTGCCCCCATCATTCATTGGTCACACTGGGAATTTTGGGTGCCTTCTTGAAACAGTCCTTCCTTGCAGGAGACCCTGTCTTGTCCCCATTCCTACATGGGAGGAAAAGGCTGCCCTTCATCTGCTGTGTTTCTGCCCTCTCATGTTCAGCTTTCCCCCCTGGTGCCTCAGCTGCCTGTGCTTGCTAGCTGCAGCTTCATCTTGCTAGCCCATCACTGTCTGTAGGTTTGGAGGATGCGGCCAGGACATAAAGTCGGATCCCCAGCTCCTGCAGCCTGGTGCAGCCACAGTGGGCCACTGCTTCCAGGTCCTGGTGCTGAGGTGGAAAAGCATAGGTGGTGTGATCTGTCGTTTGGTTGTACTTCCTTCATGTTTGGTGACTGCATGACAGGGGCTTTCTTAGCTGGAGGTTGTGTCAAGAACATGGAAATTAGTGACCACCCTTGAATACCTTTGCCCTGGGGTCCGTTTTTGACCCATTCTTACTTTTTGCCCTGGGGACACCTTGTGACAATAAGCATTAACATTTTATTGGGGTCCACTACCTGAATTTCTCCTTTTGGTGAGAAGGGCCAGCCCTCATTCTGCCCTACCAGTGCTCTCCTCCATGCTCCCCCTGGGGACCCAGTCCCTTCTCAAGCTGGGACATTGTTGACTGCCCTGGGAGGAGGATAAAAGGAGAACAAGTTCTTAAGCTAAAGATTGCCAACTAGAATACACCTCTGAAAATATAAAAATGTGCTGCCCGAGATGGTGGTTTTGTTGGTTGCAGGATCACAAATTACCTTAGCTCCTTGCAGGGAATTAGCAGAGTTTCCACCTACCCTGTCTTCTACTCCCCCCTGCCTCACCAGATTCCTCACTTGCTTTCTACTAATTTCTGCTGCTGGCCTGGAACTGGCTGAAACATGTCTCTTGAGATCTGGAGAAGTGTTCCCTAAAACATCCCTCACTCCCCTGCACTTTGATTGTCTCAAATGAAAGTGTCTTTGACTTCTTTCTCTTGCTTGCATAAAATCTTTTCATTAGAGCACCAAGACACAACTTATCTGTAGTTGTCCATGAGTCTAGCTCAGGTCCTGTGTGGCTAAGTGATGCCAGGCTTTGTAGATGGTGGCACAGGAGGAACAGGCACCATTTGAATGCTGCTAACCATTATGACCTAAGGGTAGAGGAGGACAGTTCTTGCCTGGATTCTGGGATGGGAACTTCCTCCTGCCTCCAGAACAGATAAGGACTCCTTACCTGCTGTCCCTGCTTGCCCATGGGTGCCCATAAGCAGCTACTTGGGTATTGTGGGGTGATTTTGTGCCCTTCTTGTGTTACTCTGGTGGCAGCTGAACAGCTGCAATCCAGAATATGTGAGAACCAAGTATCAGTCATGAGCTATAAGAACTGCCAGTGTGCTCCCACCTAACGACCACTAGGAAGGAAAATATGTCTCTATGATCCTCGTCATATATAGCGTGGTTGTAATGAAGATGAATGGAGTGGTGTAGAGAGACAGCTGGGGGACTGGTAAGGTCTTGTAATCCTAAAACCCCTTTTGCTCCAGGAAAAGTACTGAATGTAGAGTAGGTATGTATTTGTGGATGGGATTTACCCTCTTCTAATGTGGGACATTCAGCATTCACCTACTTACCAGTGTCTGGAACACCACTAACTCTTTAAATTCATCACTCTGTCCCTTTGCTCCAAGTGGAGCAAAATAACAGAGTCTCCTCTATCTCTGAGCAACAGGGACACAAAGTGACGTGTTGCCAAACCTCTCATGGTGTCTTCCAGTGCTGAGCAGACGTCAGGCAGTGCAGCCCAGCCCTGTGCTGACCCACAGGTGTTTGAAGATCCAGCAAAAGGGCAGAAGCTGGTCATATCTGAGCCCAGCAGCCCATGAGACAAGTGTAATGCAAAAGGAACAAACAGCAGCTGAGGGAAGTCTGGGAGCCCATGACTCTGCTCAGACTAGGAAGTGATAACGTGAGCTTTCACTGAGCCCATCTTTAAAGGAGAACTAAACTGCTTCATTCACTGTGCTGACTATGGGCTCAATTCAGATGCCTAAGTGGGGTCTGGAGTCATGCGAGATGCCCTGTGGAGCCTTGCCTGGCTCTAGCTGCCACTCTAGAATGGCCGAGATTTCCCCTGCAGGCCACAGATCCAAACTCCATGTAGATACCTCCAAGTGTCCTATGTGTGTGTAACTGGGTCAAACCCTGAAGATCACTGAGCTGGAGCTGAATTCTTCCCCAGGAAACTATGGCCTGGGCAGAGGCAAAACCTCAACAAATCTCCATATTTCTACTTCCTTTGTGGTAGGATGTCCATTTCCACAAAGGCTTAAGAATGGCACAGGGAACAGATGAATTGTCTGCCTGCCCCTGTGCTCTGCCTCCAACAACAGCCACTTACACCTCCCTACCCTCTTTAGGAATGCTGCTACAGAGGGCAATAAAAAACCACACAGATGAGGTGGCTTTTGAGCTCCCAGATACTTTTCTTGGTTTGTCTTGAGTTGTGACGGAGTTGGCTGAAACCAGCTTTCTTGAGGAGCTGGAGTAACACTGCATTTACATGCCAACTGAAAGGAATTCATTGGTTTATACTGGGAGGGGCAACCACATTCACTGTCCCAGGGAGAAATACTGATGTTGTCTCATAATTAACACTTTTATTTCTTCAATTTTCTCACTGTGAGACAACTTCCCTGCCAGGCAGGCTTGGCTTGTCCAAGTTGATCTTCAACTGCTCTAAGTTGTGCTTAAGCGTATAGCTACACCTTTCTAGACAACCTTGCAGGGAAACATAGAATCATAGAACACCCCAGATCTCTGGGAAATGGCCTCAGGTAGACGTTCCTTGCCAGAGGCAGCAGCTAAGACTTAGCCTGAGCTATCAGAGCTAAAAGACTCACAGTTTGAGTCAAATAGTCTGGTTTCCCTGTCTTACCTGAACCAAGCACACTCAGGCATTGGTCTTGCAAACATGTCATTTCACATATTAAGCTTTTGTTATGATTGTGCCCTATCCCTGGCCAGGAGCCTCAAACCCAAAAGTAACTCGAATGGCTAATATCTAGGCAACATTCACCTTTCAGGTATGAGTCACCGAGACAACTTGTAATAGCTGAATTTTGTGCCATGTCTGGTGTCAGCTTGGTCCCTGAAACAATTGCATTTTCACTTAAACCTCCTGGACTCGCTCACAACCTCTGAACTCCACCCAGCACAGAACAGTAAAGCTGCTGTTGCCCTTTAACTTTGCTTTCCCTTTCTCGCTGCATTGCTCTAGCCAATCTCCAGCTGACTTGTGTGTCTGAGTCCTTTCCTCTCATTTACCTTGTGCGCACTCAGGAGATGTTTGCAGCTGTATTGGCCCTTCAGGAGGGAAGAAGCTGATCATAGAGGAGAAGCCATGTTGATAAAACTCCCCTGAGCCAGTGCAACAGAAGTACTAGCACCACGTCCTCAGGACAGCCACAGTCCAATAAATCCCTGCTCCTTGACTTCTAGGAGCAGGGATGCTGCTCTAGCACATCGGGAGTATCTCTGGCTGGAAGGAGCTGGCTTTCCTACCAGTCTTGCTGAGATTCATAAACTAAGTGGTCTTATGAAGGGCTGTGTGATTCCTACTTGCTTCGTGTGCAAGACTCTTGTCTGGGTGATGTGGTCTCCCACCCTCCCTCTTTTTGAGGCTGGGCTTACTGAGACGACAAAGCAGGAAAGCACGGAAGACCCTGGCCCCGAAGAAGTGAGGGCAGCAATCGTTCTGCTTGATTTTAGTTCAGTGACTTTAAATTTGAGTCCCACAAATAAGACTGATAAAAAACAGGGCTCTTGGGTCTCTCCTGAACTGCAGAACCAGGGGAAAAAGTTGTTTTGTGTGTATAACTAAAGGAAGGATAGCATAGGATGGAAAGCCTCTGGGACCCCCCTTGGTCTCAGGAGATGGGAGCTGGTTTTGAGAGGGGTGGATCTCCCTGTTAGTGCCACAGGCACTAGTGTCTCTCCTGCGGTGTGCATGCCAGGTGCCTGGAAGTGAGGAGTGGCGACACAGAACTTTCCCACGCCTGAGACCCTTTGCTGGTCTGGGCACGAGCCTTTGTGTACCTTTAAAGTCAAGCGAGCAGCAACACCCTGCCCCTGGGCAGGCAGGGAGAAGGTGTATGCTGAAGACAGTGTTGTGCACTGATGGAGACAGCCTGTACACAGCATCTGCTCTTCAATCATCTTGGTTAAGTGGCTCAGTGTTTTCCCTTCCCATGACCTCTTCTCCACTCAGCCCCTTTATGCACCTCTTCCGCGTTTCGGCGTCTCTAAGATTAATTTGTCTTCCAGGTTTTGTCCTGCTCTTCTCTTTCATTAAGGCACTTTTCCTTTTCCTCCTCTTCAGTGTTTTTCCCTCTGCTCTCCTCTCCCCTCATCCTAGCAGACCCCATGAGCTGCATTTATACTTGTGGGTCATGGAGGCAGGAGGGGAGGACCAGCCCCTTTAAAACAGGCTGGGAGTTTGGGGGCAAGGGTGATGTGGGAACTGTTGCTCCTGGCTAGTGTCCAGACACGTTTCTCTGAGGAGCTCTCATAAAATATTCCCAGCATTATATCAGAGAGTCCTGTCATGGGTTTGTTTATTATTTCCCTTCAGGGATTGGTCTCTTCACGGCTTCTTCCTTTCATTTTTGAGGAGGAAATGCTTGCAGCTCAGTCAGCTACAAAGGGAGCAGGGGTAATGAGACACCTTTCCTGAGCCAAGGTAACGCAGCTTCATGGTCACCTATGCCCTAAACATGTGGGAACCGAGCTCAGCCCTCAAGGATGCTGAGCTGGGAGCTGGTCACTGGAGGAGAGAGCAATGGCAGTGGTTCAGGGACAAAGGCTGTGGGCTGTCCCTCTGGGCTCTCTTCCTCATGTTCCTCTCCCTCCAAGGTCTCTGACCTTGATTAGGCTTCTCCTCCTACCATGCCCTGCAGGGATCCTTTCTGTCTCCTCACCTGCCACCCGGTGCACCACTCAGCTCTTTCAGATGAGCTTTGAGCAAATCCTTCCCCTTCCTCTCCTACTGAAGCCTGGGTCAGTGGGGATTTTGCCATGCAGGGTGCGAGAGGAACTTCTCCATGGTGGAGGCAGATGAAGGGACGGAGGCAGGTGAGCTCCTGACTGCTCGTACCTGCCTGTCCCTGCCTGTGTCCCATGCACCATACCATGGTGTTGCCTGGGGCATCATGTGAGCCTGAGATCAGAGTTCCCTCACCCGATGTCTTCAGGCTATTTTTTTTCCACCCCTGGAGTGCAGTGCTGTCACTTTGCACTCTCTCAGTGTTTTCAAAGGAGCTGCTGCACTTCTGCTATTATCTTTATTTCCTAACACACTTCCCATTTTTTTCCTCACGTTTCCCACATTCCCTCAGCCCCCCCCTCCCCCTCCCCCCGGCCATTCTCTAAAAAAAAATCTGCCGCCCCATTACCATGTCTAAAAGTATTAGATGTGTATAAGCACAGCATCAGGAGGCTCTCAGGGTCCTATGAGAGGACTTGCAGGTTGGACAGCCTGTTATTTTCTCAACTGTCATCTCTTTTTCTTTCCTTGCTCTTGTTTGTACACATTTGGGAACATCATGCAGCATGACACCAAGAAACTCCACTTCAAAGACTGGAGAAAGCTTGAACAAAGAAATGAATGAGAAGAGGGGCCAGAGAGGATCTTTCTCCATGATATATACCCTTGCTAGTAGCTTTGGTCTTCTATTTTCTTCCTTCCCGGCATTACAGACGCCCCGTGTCAAAGGGAGCAGAGAGGTGTCTCCGGGGGAAGGTATTTGGGTTGCAAATGAGCTCTTGGTTATACCTTGCAGTATCAGCTGTAGACCAGGTAGGTAGGCAGACAGTTCTCAATAGTTTTTCCTATGAGGTTTTACTTAGCTTCTTCAAAGAAAACCCAGGAAAATCTTCTAGTGTGATCTGTGTGCAAACAAGCTAGTGGCTATAAAACAAGCTTCATGTCTGCCTTGGGTCTGGAGCTCGCATGGTACTCTTCATCTCATGTTTTTAGCATATGAGTTCTCTGCAGGCAGGAAAACCTACCCACACAAGAAGGGATCTCTCCTGCAGGGGATAATTTACTCTTGGAGACATACAATGAGGAGATGATTATCCGCTTCTGTCTGGCTTCCCCTGGAGACCAGGACTATGTGATCATGCAGTCTGGGTGTGCATAGGGATGAGTGTGTGCATCTCTCTGATGCACGCATCCCCCTGCCATCTCTGAACCACTCAACCCATTACACGCAAACATGGAACAGTGGCAGATGCAGGAGTGAAGAATTCTTGTATAGAGGACTGAGATGGTGTTACTGGCCCCACTGAGGAGGATATTAATAAGCATTACATTTACTGGATGACAGAGACTCCACATGCATGCAAACTGTAAGAAAACAGGTAACTGCCATGCACAGGAAAGCTCATTTTCAGTCTGGGACACTGGATCTCCCAAAGTAATGGAGAACTGGCAGGATCAAGTAATCACATCACACTTGTACAAGTCTCCTAGGATGGTACTGGGGAAAAGCCATCTGTGATAACAGGATCCTAGAGTTGTGAGATATATATATATATGAAATAAAATCTTGTTTTTTAAAGCTTCTCCTGTTTAAAACTGAATTGGCAAAAAGGACACTGGGCTTTTTGAAGAGAAAAGCCTGTTTTGGCTAAGCATGCTGTTCTTGCATAGGGCTCCCATGTGGTTAGACATGTCTGGTTAGGCACTATCCTCATATTCATACCTTATTCAGCTGCTGGATGCTGAAGCTCAGTTCTTGCTTATTTTACTCCATGTGAAAATGCACCCATGTAAAAAGAAAACAGAAAAAAAAAGAAAAAAGAAAAAAGAAGAAAGAAAAAGAAAAAAGAAAAAAGAAGAAAGAAAAAGAAAAAAGAAAAAAGAAGAAAGAAAAAGAAAAAAGAAAAAAGAAGAAAGAAAAAGAAAAAAGAAAAAAGAAGAAAGAAGAAAGAAAAAGAAAAAAGAAAAGGAAAAACGAAGAAAGAAAAAGGAAAAGAAAAAAATGATAAAAAAATAAGAAAAGGGAAAAAAGGTAAAAAGAAAAGAGATAAAAAAAAGAAAAAAAAAAGAAAAAAGAGGGGATAGTTATGGGGGGGGGAGGAAACAAAAGAAAATTTAATGATGACAGCTCTTACCAGCTCTGCAAATTAAAACTGCTGGCTGACTTCTACTCATTTTAATGGTTAAGGATTTTATTTTACTTTAGCCACAAAACCAAGGGTCTGTGCTGATGAGCCTGCCCCCTGCTCTCCACCAAGCTCTCCCATCCCCAAGGCCTTCTGACTGTTTTGGGGCATCATTTTTCCCCTTGGGCAAAACAGGCCCAAACACCAAATCTTGAATCACTGCTTTAAGTCAGCAGTGTCTGTCATTCTGTGGTATTACTCATTCCTGGGAAGGAGAAGGCAAGTCCAGAGGAGGGCCACGAGGATGATAAGAGGACTGGAGCACCTCCCGTATGAAGACAGGCTGAGAAAGTTGGGGCTGTTCAGCCTGGAGAAGAGAAGGCTGCATGGAGACCCCAGAGCCGCGCTCCAGTACCTCATAGCAGTCATCCAGTATCTGAAGGGGCCCACAAGGATGCTGGGGAGGGAGTCTTCGTTAGGGACTCTAGGGGTAGGACAAGGGGTAATGGCTTTAAACTTAAACAGGGGAAGTTTAAGTTAGATATAAGGAAGAAGTTCTTCACAGTGGGGGTGGTGAGGCACTGGAATAGGTTGCCCAAGGAAGTTTTGAATGCTCCAACCCTGGAGGTGTTCAAGGCCAGGTTGGACAGAGCCTTGGGCGGCATAGTTTAGTGTGTGGTGTCCCTGCGCATGGCAGGGGGGTTGGAACTAGATGATCTTAAGGTCCTTTCCAACCCTAACTAATCTATGATTCTATGAGTCTATGTTGGTCTTTCTGATTTTGAAGGAAAATGTGTGCTGTTCCAGGGAGTAGAGTTGGCTTACAGAAGATGCTGGTGTAAGATGCAGGCATAGCATCGCGCCTGCCTGCCCACCACCCAGTGCTGTCCGATGCCCAAACCTGTATCCTTGGCACTTGGTAACCATGGAGCAGACTCCTTATCTTGTGTGTTTGACGGCTGTTTGTTATTTTCTCTCTCGTGAGAAAACAAAAATGAGCAGTGAGGACAAGGATCAAAGCTTCAAGGCCCTGGAGGAACTGTGGGTGAATCACATGGATCCTCTCCAGATGTTAGGCAAACATGATCATGCCATCAGGGCACTGCAGTGATCATGCAGGTAAGTGGTCAGCTGTCTGGGGAGGCTGAAGTGAAACAAAGCCCCGGGATAGAGAAGAAAAGTGATTTTCTTGCTGCTGCTTCCTCATCTGTGCCCTGCTTCAATGCTTACTTGAGGGACCTGGATGTGTGGAGTTGATGGGTGGCTCTCCTGGGATGATGTTTGTCCAAGATGTTTGAGTGCAACTGGGGTAATGCAAACTTCTAATTTAGTATTTAGGCTAATGCATTGTTAGTTTTAGACCACTGCAGTCATCCAATTATAGAATAGTTAGAGCTGGAAAGGACCTTAAGATCATCTAGTTCCAACCCCCCTGCCATGAGCAGGGATGCCTCTCCCTAGACCATGTCTCCAAGGTATAAAAGCTGTTAGTATAAACTGCATCCATTTCTCAGCTAAATTTAAAGCAGAAAAAGACTTTTCCTGGGGAAGTGGTATGTGTTTATTCTACACTTCTTTTCCCATTACTGGATGCCTAAGTCCATGCTCTGCAGAGCTGCAGCTCCAAGGTGTTCAGTCTTTCTGCCCAGGGTATAAAACCTGTAGCCTCCAATTCCAAGGGTTTGGGCAACAACCTCATGTGTGTCCTACATTCACAGCTCAAGGGGTAATTTGGCCGAAAGACCTTCTTAGGTCTGTAACAAGGCACATACATGGCCTAAAAGGGGAAACACGATGACGCCTATGGTTAGTTACTGGCTGACAGTTGTGGTTATGGTTCAGTAAGGATGGGTAGCTCTGATTTTATTGCATTATTTAAAGACTAATGCAGTCATCAGGCACAGTCAACATTGACTTACAAAGGGAGAGTCCTGTTTAACTAATCTGATATGTTTCTACAGTAAGTTCACCTGCATGGTAGATGAAGGAAAGGTGCTGGATATAGTTTTTTTCTAGATTTTAGTAAAGCTTTTGATACTGTCCCTCAGTTCCAGACAAGTCAATCAACTGTGTGATTAGCAGGTTCATGGTGCAGAACTAGCTGAAGGGCAGACTTCAAAGGGTTTTAATGTATGGGGTTACATCTGGCTGGAAACCAGTCACCAGTGGTTCAGTTCTAGGGCTGTAGATACATTTACCAATGATCTGGGTGCAGGAGTTCAATACTCCAGGAGCAAGTTAGCTGATGATACCAAACTGGGATGTGCTGTTGACTCTCTTGGGGGAAAATAGGCCCTGCAGAGGGATCTAGATAGGTTGAAGCATTTGACTATGATTAATGGGATGAAATTTAACAAGTTCAAATACCAGATTCTGCATCTAGGACAGAGTAATGCTGGTTCAAGTATAAATTGGGAGAGGAGTGTCTGGAGAGCAGCCTTGCAGAAGGGGACCTTGTGGAAGCTGGTTGACACCAGGTTCAGTGTGAGTCAGCAGTGCGCCCTGGCAAACAAAGGGCAAACCTCATCCTGGGGTGCATCAGACGCAGCATGACCAGCCAGTCAAAAAAGGTGATTATCCCACCATATTCAGCAATTGTGTGGCCTCACCTCGAATACTGTGTGCACTTCTGGGCCTCGCAGTTTAAGAAGGATGGGTAGATCCTTGACTGTGTCCAGAGGAAGGCAACAAAGCTGGTGAAAGGGCTGGAAGACATGTCCGAGGATGAATGGTTGAGGACTCTGGATTTGTCTAGTTTGAAGAACAGAATGCTGAAAAGCAACCTCATTGCTCTCCTTAGCTTCCTGAGAAGGAGAAGTGGAGAGGGAGATGCTGAGCTCTTCTCCCTGGTATCCAGTGATAGGATGTGTGGAAATGGTTCAAAGTTGCACCAGGGAAGGTTTAGACTGGACATTAGGAAGCATTTCTTTCCAGAGAGGGTGGTCAAACACTAGAACAGCCTTCCTAGAAAGGTAGTCCTTGCACCAAGCCTGTCAGAGTTTAAGAGACATTTGGACATGACTCTTAATGACATGCTTTAACTTGATCAGCCATGAATTTGTCACGTACTTGGACTAGATGACCATTGTAGGTCCCTTCCAACTGAATAGTCTATTTTATTTTTCTGGTGTAAGGTGGCAGCTATTCTTTTGTGGTCCTTCCTCCTCCCCTTCACCCTCTGTTTTTTCATCTCTTTAGCTGATCTCTTTTCTTATTCTTTGCCTTTGGGGCTGCACAGATTTCCTATTGGAGCAGGTCCATCTCTGGCTCTCAAGTAACTTCGATCTATCACCTGCTACAGTTCAGTGTCTTGCAGAAAATGAATGTGCTTTGCAAAGCCTGGACTAGAGACAGCTATGAGATGACCCACATTGTCTCTTCCAGCCTTGTCTATGTCTGAAGCAGTGTTTCACATGCCCATTTCATAGTGGTCATAGCCAATGTTAGACAAGAATCAAGACCTGGATGAAGACCAGTGGAGCAGAAGAAAGGAGTGAGACCCTAAGAATCAGCCTGACAAATGGTGGTTTGAACACAGAGTAGTGGCAGAAGGTGAGGGGTAGGGGTATGAGGTTTTCAGGGGTTGTCTTTGAAGAAATTCCCTCAGGAATTAGAAGCATAGGATAAAAGATAAATTGATGTGTTTGAAAACCAGCAGGCAATGGCACAGGCTACCTGGACTACCCAGGGCTGGGAGCCTTGAGTGACCACTGATGGCTTCCCACATGGGATTTGACCAGATGGAGGAAGTGATCACACATCCTGGTGACTGCAATAGCTCCCCATTTCTGCAGTGTTTGATAGATTGTGTCTATTCAATGTCCGATTGATAGTGTCTGAGCACATCCCAGCTCTGTGCTCAGTGCTTGGGATGATAGTTGTCAAGGTCCTTGAAAGTGCAGCCAGAATGGGTGATACTGTGCAAAGGCTTTGCTGAACTTGTATGGCGCTGTTCATTCACCACTGGCTTTTGCTCTTCCAGCCCTTCACACTCTTGTTGCTAGGGAATTTAGCTTGGAAAAATCAGGGCAACCTGATCAAGTTGAATATGACCGTGCTCATTGCAGGGGGGTTGGACTAGGTGACCTTTGAAGTCCATGCCAACCCAAACTATTATATGATTTGGTGACTTTTTCAGCAGTTATTAACACTGTAGTGCAGCTCTGTTGACGCTGGCTTGAGCTTTTGGTCTGATAGCAGATACGGGATGTGATAAGAATCCAGATTTCCTGATTTTCCTTTCCCTCTTGCTACACACTGGACTATGGGCACGTGAACAGTAGCAACCAAGATATTATAGCTTACCAAGTTGTGGGGAGTTGCAATAATTGTGCAGTCCTAGCCTGTCTGTCAAGGCATCATTTGTCACCACCTCTTTGGTCATGAACTCACAATACCTACAAATGATCCACTATTCCTGGGTTAGGCAATGCTCTAATTCAAAAGGAGGAAAAAAAGAGGAGCAATAGGTTTAAACTGGGGAATGGTGTGAGACCAGAAACCCACATTTTGTACCTTGGTGCTGTTCCAAGTGGAGCCAGAGCTACTGCAGCTATTGTAAGAGGCACAGTACAGCCTTCTGAGGGGCCTCAGAGGCTCTCCCCCTGTTCTGTAGCATTACCCTGAGCTTTTCTAGATAGCACATTATTTTCATGTGCTCTGCAATATCTACCCCACCCCATCGTGTGGTCCATGCAGGTGGGTGAAGTACATACAGCCTATAACCCTTTAGTTTCCCAGGGTAATGTAATACCAAGGGCAGGAGGGAACGTTATCACACCCATTGGCATGGTCTTCTTGGAATGGCAATTAATTTAGCAAGAACTGCAATGCCAGCCAAGCTAAAGAAAAGCAAACAGAGAATTTGTCTATGAAAGCAAAACAAACAGAAGAGTTGAATAGGCTGGAAGAAGAGATGAGTAAGAGAAAACCACACTTCGTACTAGTAATCCTAAGCCTGGCCTGCATGAGCTTTCTTGCTGTACATCACACAGCTAGTCCAGGACCCTTTCCTCTACCTGTCCTGCTGTGCTTTTCTTATGCAAACTCTGCAGCCTTAATTTGTCCCTTGTGGGACCAAATGCACATTTCAATATTTATCTTGCTTTTGTAATTGAACATAATGTGAAGTTCTGTTCAGATTCAAATCTTGCTTCCTCTCCCCACAAACGACTTCTCTCATTACTGACTTGATTAGGAGATAGTCTTTTCCTTGAGAAATTACTTAGACTGAATTGTTACTGTACAGTGAGGCAGGACTCTTGTTCTACATGTACTCACACACGTGTCTTATTCATTGCAAGCTCTGGATTGAGACTGACAAGCAGTAAATTGAGGATAATTTGGCTGAGGGAGACTGATCCCTAATCTAGGTTTTGGGGGCTGCATTCATAGTCCTCCATTCATATCCTACATGGATATGAGACTGCTTCAGTTAGGAAGATGCTGAGCTGCTTCTCCAAGACTGATGTTATCTTCAATTACCAGTGGTCCCATATATGTTTTGTTGGCAGTGGTGGCAACTTGGACACCACTCACCTCTGTTCCCAGGCTGGCATGAGAACTCTTGGAATGGATCTGCCTGAAATAAGTAATAATTTTCTGGCTTTTTTCAACTAAAGCAGTTCACTGACCCCCTGTGTGGCCATGAAGAAAGCTGGCAAAGCTGATGGGATAGCTGTACCACAGGAGCTTTGGTCTGAAGAGATCTCTGGGGATCTGCCCTGCTCTGAATAGCTGGGCTATCCCCAGTGTTTCATCAGGCTAGATGTGGCTTTATTTACCAGTGTCCTGGAAAGCTACAGGGATGGAGATAACTGGTGACCAGACCCAGGGTGCCTCCTCCCTCCGAGCTACAAAGCTTTTCCTCATGTCCATCCTGAACCTCACAAACTCCAGTTTATTGCCCCTTATTATATCATCTGCCCTTGCTGAGAAGAAATGGGCTGCACTACCCCTGTAGTTACTCTTCAACTAGTTGTTGTCTGCTATTACATCTCCTCTTCACCAGATTAAACTATCCCAGCTCCCTCCATCTCTACTTCTACGACACGTGCTTGCCTCCTGATCTTGGTAGCCCTCCTCCACTCCTTCTTCAGTTTCATTGAAACCCACCTTGAATTGGGGGCCCACCAATGAAGACAGTAACTCTCTTGGTCTACTTGCCACAACTGTCCTAATGTAGCCCAGCATGTGGTTTTCCCAGTTTGCTATGAGAGCACTTCTTTGGCTCATAATCAGTCTGGCATTAACCATATGGTAAGATATCATAGTAGGGCAGGAATATCTTTCACTAGTACCTGCATTGATGGTGGTCCCTTCCCTACAAACTCGATAGTGTGGTGACCTGGGTGCTCACTTTGCACACCCATCATGGCTCATGCCAAAGGATTGTTTTTCAGCCTCCTGTGTATAAAACGCCATAGCAGAAGACCTGCACTTGAAGGGAGCTCAAAGAAAATCCCAGTCGTTTGTGAACAGGGTGTGATTTAACTCTTCCCTCTGATTTACTCTGGTGCAGTGTCCCAAAAGCATATTAAGGAGCAGTGTGGGAATGATGCCTGTGTTGCTTGTGGTCTGTAAGGATCTCATCAGATATTGCTAAGGATGTTAGCTCTGATACCCTGGGAAAGTTCCAGCAAAGATAATTGTCTCCTGCCTCATTCAATTCACATCTCTTAGAGTGGCAACACTCAAGTGAATGCCCCCAGGGTAGATGAGCAGTGGGAATCAAGAGTACACAGAAAAAAGATTAAGAAGCAGAAATGGAAATCCATTGAGAATCAATGTTTGGGGAAAAGCCCTCCTCCCCTGCCCCAGGAAGTCCTGAGCCAGTTTCCTGCTTCAAGCTGTGCCAGCCTGAACATGTGGAAAGAAACCTTGGGTTGTGCTTCTTCTGGAAGGGTGGTGTCATGAAGGATTAAATTGTGGATGGTACCATCAGTGATGCCACAATTTGTTCTGCAAAACCTCATGAAGGAGATGCCTGTATTCTCTCTGCATCTTGTTGGCAGGTGTTATATGGACCATGGACTTTTGTTTCCGTGTGCTTGATGTCCCTCTTAGGAAAAAACGAAGGTATTTTACTTGCCACCACTGGTGGAAGTGCAGCAATAATGTGAGCACACGATGCCCTCGTAATGGCGTTATTGGTGCAGACTGTCTGAGTACAGACCTGACACCATTTACATCCTCTGCTCATCTTAAAGTGTTCAAACACGTTATCTGCAGAGGAAAATGGAAATACCACTAGGATAGGTGGACATAGGCATGTCAGAGACACAAAAAGATCTGGCCTGTCTTAGACATAGTTAAGCTGATACTTGCTCCTGTATTGCATATTCCTGTACAGTCCTTCGTCCTCACACATTAAGCAAACTGAAATGGGTTGGTTTTCCTGAAGATCTCCCTTGAAGTGCAGAAAGAAAAGTCCCTGCCCTGACAGGGCCTTGTACTCTCTGCTTTGCGTTTGTTGAGATTACATCTACTATGCTTATTATTTTTCTTAACACATTTGCAGCCTTGCTGGGCTCCAGGTTTCTCTGTGCCAGGAGCTGCATGTACATTTAGTGAAAGATTTGTCAGAGATCCTACAGCCCCAGACAGGACAAGGCAGGAGAAGAGGACAGTGATAGCTGCTCCATACTGTGTTCCCGTCTCTGCTTTTAAGCACTCTGGGTGCTGCACTGGGGCACAGATAAGTGCAGTTTACCTTCCCATATCTTTGGTGTGAAGAATGGTACTACTACAGTTCCTATCCTGAATAAAAAGACGGAGATGTCCTCAGCTTTCTTGCAGTGCTGTAATCCTCTTGTTTTGTCCCCTGGCAGGCACCTGGCTCCCTGTTGGCCATCCTTTTCTGTCACTGACAGAGCCCCTTCTCCTTCCCATAATCATGCCTAAACTGTGCCTTGGGACTATTCCCAACCTTACAGCTTACAGTCAAGTCCTCAAGTCTGAGCATTGTCCCACTACAAAACAGACCTTCAGGAAGCTTCCAAACAGAACTACCTCCTTTCCACCCATGCAGTCCTGGGGTTCTTTCTCCCAGCTCTCTATCAGCAATAAGAGAATAGCTGCTTGTGAATGCCAGGTAGTGACCCTGAGCCAGACAACCTCTCCAGGGAAGTTATCCCAGAGTCTTCAATTTGCCTCTGAGCACCGAGAATGGACTTGCTGCAGTCTGTACAAGTACAGGAGAAGGAAACTAAGAATAAGACCCAACTAGATTTTCCAATTTCAGTCCAAATGTAATCAATTACTCATCCAACTGTGCTTTCCTTGTTATGCACCTAAGGGATATTCTCACTTAAGACATTTCTGAGCCAGAGTCTTATTTGGAGGGTGTGTTATAATTCAGCTAGCAAGCTGGGGCAGCTCTCCCTGGCAAGCTGGAGCTACTGAAAGGATCTTGGCTTCAGTAGATGGAGATAATTGGGGGGGTTGAACGAAGGAGAAAGAAGAGAGGGGAGAAAGCTGATTTCATCCAGTTATGCATACAGAATGTTAAGTAATCACATAACTTGGTAGTAATGATTCATGTTGGCGATGCCTTGTTAAAGTTTTGGGCTAGTTGAGTCCTGCACCCATGCTCTAGGCTGAAATGGGGACAAAGCATCTCTGGCTTTGAGAGCTTGTTAAATATTGCATAAGGGACTCAGAGCCCTTTTCTATTGGAAGCAGGGGCTAACTTTGGAGGGGTTTGTTTGCTGGGCTGGGGCTGTCCAAACAGCAGGAACAGCCCGTTGGTGGTGGAAGGTACCTCTGAAATAAGGAGAGACCTCATCTAGGCTATGGAAAACAATGGGGCTTTGCTAGCAGGCTGCTTTTGAGAAATTGTGCTCTTGCCAACCGTAGTCTTGGTAGAGAGCACATATGACCCATCCTCATGCCTTCCTTCTATTGCCATTAGTTAGACAACCATTTCCTTTGGGACCAAAGGCCTTTTGGATCAGTAGGCACTGGCCTATTGTCCAGGATTTCTGTGTTTTAATTCTGGCTTTGATTTTATGCAGGTTTTCTTCATCAGCCCTCCTGAAAACCAGTTCCTCTGTAAAAGGAAGAACATATATGACACTATGGCTCCATAGTGGTGCGCAAAAGGAGGAGAAAGAGCCTTTTTCCTCTTGGGCACAGCCAGCCCAGCAGAAGAGGGGATCCTGTGTTACATGCACATTGTGTTATTGGTGACAAGCTTAAGTATCATGTTCTTAGCTTTGAATGTATAGAAAGCCAAACCCTGTACAGCCTCGGGCATAGGAAGGTCTAGGAAATCGGAATCACCAGTTCATTCCTGGAACAGGGATGTCATAAGAGTTCTGTAAGATATTTGAGTTTCCAAATACTGAGTGACTTCAGTTCAGCCCCATGTGATAAGGAATTAATTTCTTATCTTCACTTGCAGGAGGGCCACTGAGTTGTTCTTTCCATGACAGAGGTGTTCCCACATCCTAAAGGACGAACCTGGGACCCTGCAAAAAACCCCGGGACTGCGGAAGTGATGGAGATGGGTTGTGCTTCCATAATGCTCAGTACCAGGTCTGTGTGCTGTTGGGTCATGTCACAACGTAGATTTGAACCAAACAGGTTTGACTCTTGAATAAATGTAAGTCAGCCAGGATGCATAATACAGACCTTAGGGAGCAGGCATACTTTTGTACGTGCCTGACCCAGCACATGCCCTATTGAAGACAGGGTTAGTGTATGGTTCCCTGCCAATGTCAGCCAAGCCAAACGTGCACTGCTGCCACCTTCTCCTCTCTGTCTCTGCCAGCTTGGATACATGGCCTGACCATATTGCCCTCGTCATTGCTGGGTGAGTGTTAGGTGGATCTGCTCCCTGAACTGCCTTGCCAGGGGAGCACAGGAGCACTGGCATGGTGGTGCAAGGGAGAAGAAGGAGAAGGAAGGAGAAGGAAAAGGACAAGGACATAGGGAGCAGATAATATGGAAGAAGGAAGTGGTGATCTTGGCTTAAGAGCCATGATGTGGTACTATATGAGTTTAGTGCAGTCAGATGACACCTGATTTGAGCTAAAATCAGCATAGTACAGACCATGCTGGGTCCGATCAAGAACAAAGCCTGTCAAGTTAGACATAAACATTACAATTAGCTTCTTTTTCTGGTAGTAGGAGCCCTCTTGAACCCTTGGATGAATATGGAGAGAGCAATAGCTTTCTACTTACCCACCTGAATCCTCAAGGACAGCTCAGCTCTGATAGGCCAATATGGCAGGAAGTATCTATTCCTTGGTACAGACAAAAGGCAGGTCAAGACCTGTGTTCCCACAGCTGTTTTCTGCCTGGTTCATAAATAGCAGGCTTTGGTGGATGCAAACCCCTGTGAAACACAAAAGCTATTCCCTTAGCAACGGTGGTATAATAAGAGATGTATTTGGAGCGGAGTAGCTGGAGCAACCCTAGTGTGATGCTGTGCATCTTGGCTCACCTGTGCATTGCTTTCAGAGCAGGAGATGCTTGTTGCTGTCTCTAACCCTGCCACATGGGGTTGTCACTGCAATGGGATTGTCATGGGGGCTGAGAGACATAAGTACAGGCAGCAGAGCCTTTGCAAGGTCGCTTTTGGCAGGGTACTTATGCTGTCTGTAAGACCACGAGCAAGTCATTTAGTTCTCTGTGTTCAGGCCTCTTCACTAAAACATTTAGGACCTATTGTTGCCTCTTTCTATGCATACATACAGTGCTGGCAGAACTAGATCTTGTTCTAGTTATATTTCCCTAGAGACTGTATAAGGCAAAACACTATTAGTGTGTCTTGTGAATCTGTAGGTTTAATAACTTTCGATCACCTGATAGGAGCAACATTATACGGCCTCCAGGGATAACATGATGCACAGGCTCCTCAGATGGGATTCAGCTTGCAGGCTAAGACTCACGCATTAGGTGTCATTGGAAATGCCACACAGTATCTGAAAATCCTCATGTCACTGTCAGACCTGACACAGGAACTACAGCAAACCTGTAACAGCAGCTTAGCATAGCATCTAGAAAGGAGCACGCAGCACGTTTGAGCCTTGTCTCAACATCTCTGCTCAGGTTGCTATACCATCTCTGTTACTGTGCTGCCTCGAAGTTAAGCATCTATCTTGATCTTCACCCACAAAACTGATGGGGAAGTCTGGACCCCATCACTGAGGTGTGCAGAGTCCATGCTTCATCCCGTTTGGTCTTGAGACGTCTGATAGGAAGTGCATGCCCAGCTTCATCTTTGCTTTCATGCCTATTTGCATCCTCTTTTGCCTCTGCACATGGAGCTGCATGTGCGAATTTTTCACCACTGATGTCAGACTCTTCTCTAAGGATGCAGCTGTATTCAGACTGCTTCTTCAAAGTGCAGATGAGTCCATAATTAACAGATCGTAAAGTCGTGGCACTTCATGCCAGCACTTTCTGAGCTTGTTGTCCACTTGTATCACATTGAGCTCCTGTGCCCCAGTCAGGCAGGCGAGTGCAAATGAGAAAAGCAGCATTTCTGTGTGCTTGGTCTCACTGGACACAAGTCCTCAGAAATTGCTCCCTGGCCTCATGACCTGAGCTGTGCATCACAGCACAAGCTCAGCTACTGGACTATTAGATCTGCAATGCTGGGCCACTCAATGGCCTGTCTTTGGTTGGCTGGTCTGCACTGATCCTTTCCCCAGTCTGCCTGGCAAGAGGGTCATGATGATAAATTCTGACACTCTGTCCATAGCCACAGCTCCTGAAGTGCTGTCATCTCATGAGGCAGTGTGTGGCTGCCCCATTGAAGCTCATTTTTCCCTCCAGTGAACATTTCCTTTTGCAAGAGAAAAGGGATAATACATGAACTCCCTTTGCCCAGCACGTGTAATTCCTTTCTGTTAACTGCCTGTATCTGCAGGCTGGAGACAGAAGCTAAACCCCCTTCATGATGTTTTTCCTCCTTTGCCTTTGCTCTACATGCTTACAGGCTTTGGTTACATGTCCCTAGGAGATGGACCTGGATGGGCTCTGCCTTTCCACCAAGGAGGCTTGAGGGCCTTCTCCAGAAGCTATAGAAATCCTCATATATTCTGCTTTACAGAGCACTTGCTCAGAGCTCCCCACTGCTCGCTGCAGACTTACCGGTACATGAGTTGTCATGGGTATCAGATAAAAGTCCTAGAGAAGAAGTGTGTTTTCCATTCATGAAGAAGTGATAAAACGCTTCTTTGAAGTGAAACTGTATCTCTCTCTAGATCCGAAAGACATTGCTTTCTATTTTCAACAGTTTGGTTAATGAAGTGAAAGAGTAGAAAGATCAGTCTTTGCACTAGTTGCATTACTGGCTTGTTCTCATCCAGGCATAGCCCAAGAGACATCAGATACCTGTGCTTTGTCAAGAGGTCTTCCTTGGGATCATGACTTTGAGAAGGTCCTGTCATGGAGAGAAGGAATATTGTCTGACCAAGGTCCTTACTTGGCGAGAGGCACTACATCCCCTCTTGTAGCCCCCAGATCTGCCCTAGAGCCTTTCCCAGGAGGCAGCACCAGTGTGCCCAAGGTTTTTGTTTTGTGTCACCCTCTCACTAAGGGTTTCAATGTAACCAGTGAATGTAATTCTGGCTTTCCTCAAACTGCGATATAGATGCTTGAAAGACCTCATTAAGACAATGCAGAGACATGAATCCCAGTTGTATTCCTCTATCTTTCACTCTGAGTTCATGTGATAGTTAAATATAAAGAAGACAAAAACTTCCTTGAAAGAAGTTAGAGTATGGAGGACTTTTTGGTTTAATAGGGAACTGCCCTAGTCTTTTAATAATCTTATAATCCCTGTTCTATGTATCCACCTTTCTTCTTTCACATTTGTTTTTATTTTCATTCTACACCCACCTAATTATCATTTCCATACATTTCATACCATTAGCACTGGAATTTCCCATGTCTTATCTGTATGATATTTTTTTTTATTTACTCATTATACTGCATGAATAAGTTGTTAAGTAAAATTCTTTTAATCTATTTCCATAAAACCTACTGTCTCTGGGGCAGGCTCATTAAAACCTTGTGGTTTCCCAGTTGATCTCTTGAGGTCTAAAAGACACACAAACCCTGTCCATTTATCAGTATATCACTCTTATCAGGTATATTTATAATATCCCAGGTCTGAAGATGTGAGGCAGACTTATTGGAGACTGTGTTGGGGGGAATCTTGCTTGCATCTATGTCACTGATATGTTAAGAAATGTTTTATTGACGCATATTCTTGTTGTAAAACCTGACTTCATATAAACAAACAGTTTGCAAAGGACCTCATGATGTCTATAGCTTAGTCTCCTAACTTGCTGAAACCAGTCACTTTTTGGTTGTGGTAGCAGAGCGAGGGCCTATGTGTGAAAATACATTTATTACCATACATTACCCTGGAGAGAGCTCCATGTCAGAATGGTTTTTATCCCCACAACCAGGGTGTATTTTAGGGAGTGATAAACTGGTTCGCATCCTTTTGGGCCGAGCAGGTGTCATGGTTTAACCCCAGCTAGCAGTTAAGTACTCGCCACTCCCTTTTCCCCCAGCACTGGTGGGATGGGGAGGAGAATTGGAAAAAGGTAAACCTGACAGGTTCAGGTAAGAACAGTTTAATAATAGGAATAAATTAAAATGTAATACTAATACTAATAATTAAAAGCAGAGGAAGAGGGAGACGGATAGAGAGAAGGAGAGAGGGGGGAAGAGGAAGGAATAAAACCCAAGAGTGATGCACAGTACAGGTGGCCAACACCCACTGACTGATGCCCAACTCACCCTGAGCAGTGATTAATGCGTCCTGGACAGCTCCCCCCAGTTTATATACTGAGCATGACATTCCATGAATTACCCCTTTGGCTACTTTGGGTCAGATGTCCTGTCTCTGCTTCCTCCCAGCTTCTTGTGTCCCTCCTCACTGGCAGAGCATGAGACTGAAAGGTCATTGATTTAGAGTAAGCCTTACTTCACAACTGAAACATCGGTGCGTTATCAGCATTATTCTCAGACTGAAGTTGAAAACACAGCACTGTGCCTGCTTTTAAGAAGAAAACTAACTCCATCCCAGCTGAAACCAGGACAGTAGGCAGCAGTTAGATTGTCACTTGCGAGGTTGCTCATTTTTTCTGCCCAGCAATTCTGCCTGGTTCTTTCCAATCTGCCCAGCTGAGGACAAGCAATGTCAAAACCATTTCTCTCATTGCCTACACAGCTCTGCATATTGGCCACCAAAGCTGCCACTGGTTTCTGACCCCCAGTCACCAGCGCAACCAGATGGGATGCTGCTATGTGAGCATCTCTGTGCTGTACAGGGCAGCTCCCTTTGCTCTGGATCCCAGAGGTCAGCATGGCACCCACACATCCATCTGCTTGCAGGACCTAAGCTGGTGTCTCCACACATGGTGCTGTGGTATGAGCTGTACCAGCTCATGCTGAGCTACCACAGGCATCTCCACACTGAGCTCTGTGGAGGTTTGCTTGGATCTTTCCCCCTGACATTCACTGTTTTCTGTTCCTGGGTATTTGCCTGATGTTTGCTGTAATATTTGCACATCCCACAGTATTACAACTTGTCAAACAGTTGTTCTGCCAGGGAGGTTCACCCTACGTTGGGCAACGGATGCATTTCCTTATCAAAGTGTGAGAAAATACGATAAAGACCATGTTTTTTTTCAGCTCTTAAAAACAAACAGACCAACACACAATAGTTTTTGCTTTCTGAAAATGACTGTTGACTGGAGAATCTGCCCAGACCAATGCTGGCTTTGTTTCAAATAGTGCTGTGTGACACACTCGTCTGGGAATAGCTTTATTTTATGATGCTTATCACGCAATGAATAATGTTGGATTGGAAAGTGTTGGGAAAGACAAGCATCATTTGGAAAGCTGGGATCATGTCTTGGTGCTGCAGGGCATGGCTTTCCAGGCTCTTCCTTATGCAATGTGACAGGTTTCACAATAAGGGGGTGGAAAGAGGAGGCAGAAGCTAACACTGATAAGCACGCAACACCTGGGCTTATTAGGAATGACGTGTGCTTTGCACACACGGGAATAATCCAACAGAAATGAATGGTATCGATGGAGTGAGGTCACACGTCTCAGAGATGGGATGCCAAAAATTGTAATGAGGGCTCAGTCAGTTACAGATCACTTCAATTTAAGACAACGTCGTAAATAAGGTTGCCTGGATCTTCAAAGACCTCTGGTATAAACACATTCATGTTTATACCTTTGCTGCATCTGTGTGATGGTGCAAAGAAATACCTACATGCAAATGCTTCCCACCATGGGGAGAGTTTGTAGCCACAACTTAGCCTTTTGTCTTGGGCCTATTGGTAGCACATTTATTTATGTTTCTTTTTTTCCTTAGTTGGCTGCATCTGCCCATTTCCAAGGCGGGTCTTGCTCATCCATGACTTACCATTTTCATGATAAGATCTTGTTTCCCGCCAGTGGGACTTGGTTAGTAATTGACTGGATGGAAAGAGAGGGTGGGAAAGTGATAAAGTCATGTTTTTAAGAATAAAGGTAATCAAGGGCAAAAATTAATCCCTTTACTCATTACACATTTCCTGCTTCCAAGTATCATGCAGTCTGTTTTAGGAAGGCTTCCATTGACAGAGATGTCCAGATGGGAGCAGTGCATAGCCAGAGGGAAGGAGTAGGCGAGTAAAGGACTGAATGAATCCTTGTTCTCCACAATCGCCCAGATCGGCCCAGCATCTGCAGCCCATGGATGCCTCATCTCCAGGTTGGCTTGGGCTGTTTCCCTTTTTTGCCCACAAAAAAAAGGCTTTTAGAGGTCGTTTAGAAATTCCAGTTTTCTTCATTGCTTCCTTCACAATTTCCAGCATGATGCAAAAGGAAACACTTGTACTTCCCAGAACTTGGGGTCTTCATCACCAACCCCAAGCTTCAGCTGTGTGGAAGGGGGGTCTTTTTTTTGTAGAGAGCAGCAAACAAGAAAGCCATTTAGAAGGTGCAGAGACTTCCAGGAACATTAAGCCAAGTTGTAGAGATATGGTCAGGCCAGTTTTCCAAGGGATAAGAGCAGACACAATGACCTGAGTGCCCACGTAGAGGTGATTTCTGAAATGCTGCATTTCTTTTCCATTTTGAGGGTCCTAACTATTGCCATTAAGTAAAATGTGTGGGCATTAGCATTATATTAAAAGACTTCCCCTCCTTTTATACATTCATTGTCTATTGACACCAGCCTATAGCAGCATTAGCTTTACCAGTTAAAACCGGTAAACTGGTCTGCCTCATATACCAGCCTGGTCCTCAGCAAACAAACTGCTGCTGGCAGATGCTGTGTCACATGTTGGAGCAACTCACTGAATAGGAGGTTGAAATATGAATGTCTAATAAGGACTGTGACTATCTAATAAGGACTTACTTTTTACATCATCCACCGGTGCATTAGATAGTTGCTGTTCTCTTGATCGCTTGACGATGACATTGCTGATCATTCATGCCAGAACAGAAAACTCACTGAACTTGCTAATGTGCATGCAAATCTATCTTCATTCCACAGTGGATGAAAAGCAGCTGGATTGCCTGGCAATTATTTCAATTGAAAAGGTAATTACTGGCTAGGGTACCAAAAATTCATCAGTGTTAATGCCATTGTTGCCATAAATGGTGTAGGACAAAAGGTAAAATGAAACGTCCCTTGCACTCCTTTAAAATCTTGATGTCTTGAAAAAAAAAGTTATATGATCTGATAATATTCAATTATTATCAAATAATATTCAGTTCAATAATCGTGTGTATTTTCACAAGTGTTGCACATGTGCAACAACATGTTAAATGCCATCTTTTTTTTAGCTGCAGAAGAGAATGTTTAACCAGCAGGTTTATATTATTACGTTCATATTATTTCCAGCCTTCAACTTCTCCTCCTTAGTTCACAGATCCTCTGCCAACACGAGCTACTCCCTCAGGCAATTGACCTGGGTAGAATCTAACCCTTAGGGGTGTTTTCTGGCAGGGCAGGTCCAGTGCTGGTTGGAGGCAGAAGGAAGCCCATGGCTGGGGACAAGAGCAAGAACAGGGCTCGGTGCAGGCACCTTGAAGCCAATGGTGGCACCATGCTGTTGGAGACCCTCTTTATCCCATTCCTATTGCAGTCCCCCATGAGTCTCTGCTCCATTTTGGAGCATGGTTCCCCCTTGCCATACTGCTGGTGCTCCATTAGTAACAGCAGCATCACTTTCAAAGTGCATACATGACTGTGCATGGAGGAATCCTCATGGGGAGATTGACATGTGCCAATTAGCACCTTGTTACAGGCACACTGCTCTTCTATGCACACACTGACTTCCTCACTGACAAATCCTTGGGACTGTGAGCTCTCATGCAGGCAGCACGATGGTTTTGATGCTTGGAACCATGGTGGTGAAGCACTAGGGGGGACACAGCAGATGGGGTGCCTTGTGGGCTGTTGGGAAGATCCTGATCAGGAATGGAAATCAGATTTATACTGACCTCCCACCACTTGCCTGGCTTATTAATTTGTGCAGTCAGAGCTGAAGCAAATGACTGTCTAAAGCTTCTTCAGCCTGCAGCCAGCAAGCAAAGAGTGAGACTCCTGCTGTTCTCACCCTTTGGGGCAGGCCTACTAATCCCTGCATGTTGTGGTTAGTCTTGCTGTTTTATATTTCCTTGCGTGGTTAACCAGACTGGCTGGTTTTGCCAATCACTGTTCTGGAGAACAAGGAATCAGCTCAGAAAATGGGTGGGTTTGATTCTTCTTCCACAGCTCTTTTACAGGTTGTCGTGACTTCACTGTTGAAATGTACCAACACGTTGTCCTCCTGCGCTGCAGGTAAAGGGAGGTAAGATCTTTGCTCTATTGCTCCCACAGAAGCTGTCCATTGGCTTTTGGGACACTGTTAGACTTTTTCTCTCCTGCTGGTGGTGTTAGAGCTGTTGAGGGTGTACACGGTCCTGCAGCCACAGATAGCCCTGTATTAGTATAGCATTAGCCTAGTGAGGTTTAAGAGTCAGGACTGTCCTCTAGCAGAAGAAGAAAAAGAGGCAGATTATGGTTAAAAATGGCTATTATGGGCGTGATGGCCTCTCCAGCCTGGTTCTAGAGCTGTGTCCCTGTAACATGGGGACAGTACTGCTGGCTGCCACCAGGTTTGGTTACCCTCTGAACCTAGCTGAGCACCCAAGCCATGCAAGGAACCTGTGTACAGGGCTTCAACCTGACATAGTGATGTGTATCTGACTGTATCATACATGACCTGGATCATGCACATGACCATACTCTTCCTCAGGTCTCTGATTTGAGCCTTACCTGCTCCCTGTCTCTACTCAGCCACAAGCAGTGGCAGCAGGTACAATGGTAGCTGCTCTGCTCCTCTCCGATCATCTGAACCCCATCAAGCTGCTGCTGGTGTGTGGGTGACTGTCACCCAAGAGATGCTCCTCTCTAGGGCTGGTTCGGGGTGCAATACCCATGCTCTGCTGGGGGTAGGAGCCTGGGCAAAACCAAAAACCAGCAAAACCCCCACCCCCAACAACAACAAAACAGTGGAAGTAAGCAGAGCACTGAAGAACAGAGCAAATGTCTATGAAACTCTGTACTACTCTGCCAGCCTCAGCTACTCCAGTGTTGGTCTTCCTGAGTTAGATGTGATTTCATAGAGCTAGTGACCCCCAGTGAATCTCAAATACTGGTTTCCCTGTCTGCAGACCAGGTTATCTGCACACGAGGCATGTAGTGGGACACATCAGTTGGATTTAGATTGCCAGCGTGAGTTGTGCCCATGAGCAGAGCAGTTGTGTCGCCAGTGCCTCTACCTGAGCTCTTGTTTTTGTCTGCGGTTGCGGAAAGGGCTCTGCTGGCTTCCCAGGGGCTGGGAGGGGAGCCCTGGTCACAGTGTTCCCAACCCTCAGCCACAGCTGCTGTGAGGGATGAGGGCTGCAGCTGGTTGCCCAGTCCCAGCACTATGTCGGTGTCACCCTCAACCCAGGGATACCCTGTCCTCCTGGGTCGTTCTCAAGTGTTTCATCAAAGGAGTGGGGTGCTCATCCCAGCCCCGGCTGACCTGACTATCAGAGGTTTATCCTTAGCTTGGATCTCACTGCTTCTTTCCTAAAACCATCATTGGCATTCTCCCTTTGAGCATCTCCTTCCATTTCAACCCCAGTTAGGTCGGTATAAGGCTTTCTCCCAGCATAGAATCACAGACTGGTTTGTGTTGGAAAGGACCTTAAAGTCCCTCCAGTTCCAACCCCTGCCACAGGCAGGGACACCTTCCACTAGAGCAGGTTGCTCCAAGCCCCTGTGTCCAACCTGGCCTTGAACACTGCCAGGAATGGAGCAGCCACAGCTTCTCTGGGCACCCTGTACCAGTGCCTCAGCACCCTCACAGGGAAGAGCTTCTGCCTAAGATCTCATCTCAATCTTCCCTCTGTGATGCTAAACCCATTCCCCCTTGTCCTGTCACTACAGGTCCTTGTAAAAAGCCCCTCTCCAGACTTCTTGTAGGCCCTTCACATTTCTTGTAGACCTGCAAAAGCTATGCACCCCCAGCCCTTTCTGTATTTTCCTTTCTTTGTTGCACCTTTGGCACTTTTCTTCCTTTATCCAGAGCTTTCTGATCTGGGTTTGACGATGTGTCTTTATGTTTGGGCTCTTAGGATGAGAGGAAACAGCCTCAAGCTGTGCCAGGGGAGGTTTAAACTGGATATTAGGAAATATTTCTTCACTGAAAGGGTTGTCAAGCACTGGAACAGGCTGCCCAGGGCAGTGGTGGAGTCACCATCCCCTGGAGTCATTTGAAAGACATGTATACATGGTGCTTAGGGTCACGGTTTAGTGGTGGACTTGGCAGTGTTTGGTAAATGGTTAGATTTGATGATCATTTCCAACGTAAATGATTCTATGATTCTTTAAGATCATAGAATTCCACTGGCATTTTCTGCCACAAACCTTCATGACAAATTCACATATGATTTTCATCCATGCTCTAGCCTAGATGGGCACCTTTCTTCTGCTGGACATCTTTCTTTTGAACATATCCCTTTCTTCTCACTTTCCTGCCAATGCTATTTTCAGGGTTGGATTTCTAACTTTCTTCACCTCACAAATTTCTCTGATCTCCCCAGCTTCTGCCTCACCTCTCTGTACATGTGAGTGTCATTGTCACCCTTCTCTGCATCTGGGAACATGGACACGCTGCAGAAGACAGGCGCTTCATGAGCACCGTGAAGTTAAAGAGTAAAAACCAATTTAGAAAGGATCTTGAGAGAGAACATATAATCCAGCTCTCAGCCCTGGAGCAGGATCCTATCAACTTAAATAATTTCCTAATAAGTATGTCTAGCCTGTTTTTCCAAGCCACCCAGGATGGAGGATCCACGCCTCCCCAGGCAATCAGCTTCTCTATTGACACTTAGAAAATTCTCCCAATTCCCAGTGTAAGCCCCCTGTGATAGTTTTTCTTATCCAGCTCTTGTTTTTACAGATACAAATATGACTGGATGACACCTTTATTGTCTCTGCCTTCTCCCATAACTCTTTTTTTCCAGGTCTTTTATTGCTGCAGACTTTGGCTCCTCCTTGCTATGCTTGATTTCATCTCTAAAACTGCACATGAAAAGGCTGCAGCTTCACACCCTCCCTCCACGAGAGGTGGGAAACAGGTGAGTTGAATATAATTCAGTGGGGCTAGTGCAGTCATGTCATTCAGGGAAGATCCCCCAGGCACTCCAGTAATCATCTTAAATGAAAAAGCATGAAATTAAAATCACCAAACACAGCCACATCCACCCATCTCACTATCTGTATCTTCAGACCCACATGTAGTTAAATGGCAGAATCACCCTGATCAGAATACCCCAGACTGCTGTTGACAGGTTTTTATTCAGTCTGAGGTTTAGGATGAACAAGGGACAAATTTAACCCCAGACTGGCTGCAGTCAGAAGTTTGAATTCATTATAACAGATCTACTGTGGTATGAGACCATTTCTGAGCTGAAAAAGTAATTCAAGGTGATAATATTATTTTCCCTTGTCTTGTGGTACCAGCTTTGTGGACATTGAGGGACTTAGGGTTTTATCCGGTGTGACTGCACAAATTTCCACTCTCATAGTGCTGTGGGCTTAGCTTAGACTAATACTCAATATATTTGGAAATGTCACAAGATCACTTTTCCTCTGAAGAGGTTCGTACGCAATGGGAGAAACAGATAGTAAGGCAGGAGAGAGAAACAGAAAATCAAAGCAAAGGAGTGAGTGGAAACATCAGCAACCTGTCATTTTCCTCTACAGCTTTGCAGGAAGTCTTTGGTAGAACCAGAAAGAGCAATTAGTTCATTTGCACATCAGTAGGAGTCCTCAGCTGAGAAAGTCTCTGCTTTTCACGGAGCACCTAGACCTACCAGGCTCAGGGTGAGGCTGCCTCTCCAGCAGACTGGATTTCCCTACTATATGATATATACCCACAGGCATCCTTCGTTCTGGGAAGCAGGATAGACCAGATGAGCCTTGGGAGGCCTTGAACCTTCTATTTGTGATTCACTACCGCTCTACTTCTGTGGTGTGCATGCCCCTGCTATGGAGGACTTCTTGTTTGGGTTGCCCTTGTACCTGGAGGCCACATGAGCCCAGTACCCTGCTATGCTACACAGCAAAAAGTAGTATCTTGCCTAAGGAGCTCATACTGCAGTTGAAAGGGGGCACAAGGGCATTTCAGTTCTTCCTTGCTGTCACTACAAAAGGTCCCAGAGGACCATAACCTAACTGGCTGTGTCCGATCCGGTGCACAATAGGATTTTAGAAGATATTTTCAGGATTGGGAATGGTTTCAGTGAGGCAGCACATCCTGATAAAACCTGCACATGGGTCAGGGAACCTTTGGGCTGATGTCAAGTTGGCCACTACTGCTTGGCATTAGTTCATCATGAGATCTCAGGGCAAGGAAAACCTGCTATAACTTTACCTAGACTGTGACCAGGCTGTCTCACAGCCACATCAATACTTTCTCCCTGCTGGCTGGTTTGATTTAAAGCCCAGAGGTACAATAGGAGACTCTCTCACAACTTCCTAGTGTTTTATATCAAAACCTGCACCCTGGAGGACCCACTTTGCAGGTCTGACATATTCAATCCCAGGAACCCTTGACTGAGCCTGCTCCAAGGTGTGCGCTGGCAGTCATTTTGCAAACAGAAGCTGCATGCCAGCTTGGAGATGAAGCTCACTGCTTTGCTACTGTCTGCTTTGCTGCTGCACTTGGGGCATGAGAGTTCCTGACTGTCTGATGGGAAGGGAGATGGGAAACCAGCCAGCAAAAACTCAGCCATGAGGAAAATTCCTGGCTGGCCCTTATTGCACTTTGCTTCTTTGGGCCTAATGGTGAGAGCACAAAAGGGCTGTTCAAATGGTTTCTTCTCCATCATTCGTATGTATGGCAGAGGCTGTATGTTATTTAAACAAGGTCTGCACCAGAGACGTACCATGCCAGCCTTTCCCCACGGGCTGCATACTCTAGTCTGGGGAAAGACAAACGGCAGTGCTCATGTGGAGGAAAAGGCAGAACTTTCGCTTTAAATGAAAAAGCCAAGCACTGGTGCTAGTGCTGCGCAGTGTGTATTCTTCAGAGCATTTCCGCAAAACCACTTCCCCCAAACCCTTTTTGCTTCTGGTTTATAACGCCCTCGTGGCACACAGTGCTCTGTTCAGCAAGACTTGGCAACATCCTGTGCTTACCTCCCATCAGCATGAAAGTGTCCGTTGTCCTCAGCTTCTTCCTGGCCTTCCTGGACCCAGGTGAGTTTTCCACTGGGACGTCTGGGGCTACGAGACATGGAAAGGGTCTGGGAATGGGCGCTCTGCACATGGATCTGTTCCTGCCCTTTGAGCCATGTGAACTCCTCATGTGGGGGAATTTGCACTGCAGAGGGGTGGCCAGGGGCTCATTCATCCATGCCTGTGTTTGTGTCACATTTTAGACACTGTATGTCCTTTAACTCTGCTCCAGAAGACCACTGTCGTCTTGGATGTCTTGTGTCATACCTGCCACCCCATGTAGATATCATAGCCACTGCAAGGTACCTGGGTTTATGAAACTGACACACGCCCTTGGGTCTCACTGAGTGTGTCAGGGAAGACATGTTGTTGTCCTCTGTTGGTAAACACTTTATTCCTTTCCAAGTGTTTCCTGCCTGATATTCTAGTCTGCTTAAGATGTTCCAGGAGGTAGATGGTACAGTGGTCTCCCCTAATGCCTGCAAAGGGATATGCCATTCTTCAGTTTGATCATAGTAGAGTCAGTACCCACTGGCAGCCTCTTGATCCCCAGACCTTTGGGTGTCTGTGCTCATGGCAAAGAGAGGATTTGGGGCCTGGGAATCCAGGGACACCTGGATGCCTGCCAGGAAAGAGGGGTGGGGATGCTTTCCTTAGCAACCCCAGGAAAACCAAGCAAACATCATTGTGCAGAAGACAAGGGAGGCTGGCTGGGTATTGGCGATTAATACAAAATGATATCCCAAAAATGGCCTCCCTTCACTTGCCCGAATTCAAGTTCATGTTAGAATAAATAATAATATGAATACTTAAAAAGTAACACACAAGTTAAGCAATGGAGCAGAGCAAATAAAGGAAGAGGAATATGAAAAGTGCTGATTAAATGCTGAAGCAAAGAATTTCAATGAAAACGAGATCCCTCATGACTGCCACCCAGAGATGTGTTCTTCTTCTTTCCCCCAGGAACTTCTCTTCAGTGTGAGGTTTGTCACAGCATAGGGAAAAGCTGCTCTGGCCCCATGAAAACCTGCAGTGGTGGTGAAGATACCTGTGGCATCATTCTGCATGAGGTCATGATAGGTAAGTGGGAAAACCACTATGGCCATGTGCCAGTGCAGCCTTTGGAGTGGGGTTGGGGGATGGGTGTCTCTCCCTACCTCTGTCACTGGTTTTGTGGTGAGTCTTTGGATAAGCTGTTCATTGTCCTTTTCACTGGCAGAGGACCCAGAGATCAGGACAGTCTGGGATGGATAAAGCTCTCTATTCCTCTTTCTCAAGCAGCTGTTCCTTACTGGGAAGGCTTGGTTCCTAGTTGTGGAGCTAGGCAGCATACTGGGGGGAGACATAGGCTTTTAGTTCTGGCTAAGGTGAACGGCTGGGTTGAGAGGCTAGACCATGAGAGACATCACGCTGCTGGCATCTAGCACTGAGGGTGCACTGGCCATGGGTGGAGGAAGAAGCTGCACTGAATCTGGCTCCCTTCCTTGGGCAGGGAAGGGGTCACCAGGCAGTCGTCTGGCACTACCAGGGCTGAGCTATCACCATGTCCCCATGGTTGATAAGCCAAAGATGGGTGCTGAGCACTGAGATAACTGCACAATTGGTTATGTTAGTGGCATGGTTTTGGTCATTGCTCGTCTTCAGTGGTGTGACTGTTGGCTTTCAGACTGGAGGTTGGCTCATATCCTACGAGCTTTGGTGCTAGCAGCTCCAATGCGTATCTTCTGTCTGCTTGTGCAAAGCCACCTTTCATCCTTGAAGAACTGGAGGAGCGTCAGTAGACTCAGTGTAACTGTTCTACTCCCCATTACACTTTTTGGGTTTGATTGATGGGGAAGACTAGACTTGCCTGTGTTAGGATGCTTGTGGCTATGATGCACCATGTGCTCTGGTCCATGAAGAAGCATGGGCTATGGATTATGTATCACCTCATAAGCTCTGTGGCTAGGATATCCTGGCTAAGGTGAACATCTGTGACAAGGCCAACTGTGAGGAGTCGTGCCCTCCTCTTGCCTTTAAACACAATGTGGAGAAGGATAGATTCCCCACTTGTGTCTTAGCTGTGATGGCACCCTCGTTTCTCTGAGGGTATCTCCAGAGTCACCAGTGCTGCTTTTTGGGGAACTTGTGCTGTCCACAGACCCCTCTTAGGCCCCAGGACAGCTGTATAGCAGTTGCTGCTGTAGGAACTAATGGGCAAGGAAGCAAGTTACCTTGTGGTTAACGTCTTATTGCTGCCTGTCTCTTCGTTACAGGGGGGATGGCAATCCCTTCATCCATCAAGTCCTGCCTGCCATACAGCATGTGCCAGGTTGGCCCTATCACCATGAACTATGGGAAGGTAAAAGCAAGGAGCCAGTTGGCTTGCTGCACAGGCGATGACTGTCGAACCATCTCTGTCTCATGTAAGCTCTCTTTTTCCTTATACACTTATACCCTGTGTCCTCTGTCTCTGCCCTGGCTTGAGGTGGGGCCTTCCAAGCTAAGCCACCACCGGGCCCATTCCTCTCATTCCCTCATTAAAACCAATTACGGTCCATCTATTTCCTTCCAGTGCCACCAGAGGACAATGTGCCCAATGGATACCAGTGTCCTGCCTGCTACAGCGTGGACTCCTTTCAGTGTGGTAATGAAATCGTGAACTGCACTGGATCTGAAACCCAGTGTGTTGACCTTGCTGGGTTAATGAATTCTGGTAACTACCGTTTTTTTGGTTCTCTCTTTCACCTTTTTTGTTATATGGGTGAAACCAGTCTAATAGGATGAAGCTTCACAGAGAAATAAAAGTGGGCAGAAAGTGTGAAGGAAAAAAAATAGGGTGAGGTACAGAACTGACACAGAACATTCTTAAGGCTGGTAAAAGGGCAGGGGTGGTTTTTTTTTCTTCCTCCTTTCCCATCATGTGTGGATAACTGTTGGGATTCCTCATAGCATGGCATAACTGACGCCAAGGGCAGCAATCTGATACATTGACATGTGATAAATCTGACCAACACCTTGAACCTGCTGGCCCTAGCTAAGATGCATGAGGATGAATCTGGATCTCAGCCTGCTGCCTACTTGGTGGAGGTTCAGGTGCACCTAATACAGAGCCATCGGCTTTCTCATGAGGTGACACTGGCCACTGGGGACAAGACACTGTTGTAGTGGTGCCTCTGCTCCTAGAGAGCAAGGGACAAGTGCCTTCCTGTGAACACTGCATAGGGTACACAAGGATCTTCCCTGCAAGGGAGCTCCAGCCTTTGGACAACTTGGGGCAGCAGCAGCACGTAACACTCTCCTCCAGAAATCTTTTTCCCACCTCAGGAGCTGTAATTAGAGAGAGGGAAATAGACAGCAAGTTCCATGGTTACTCCCCTTGCTGCAGGTAAAAGATTTCATGGCAGTCCCACCATGCTCCAGCAGGCAGGAAAAATAATGTGGAAATGAAGAGCAGTGGCACTTGTTGTAGGAGCAGACTGGAAAAAATTATCTTGTGTATGGTTACAAATGAAGTTTCTCTGAGTTGACAATATTGCTAGGTGATGATATGATGCCTGAAGGTCTTTGCTATACACATTATAGATGTGTTGTCCAACCCCTGAATTAGAAGGTGTTTCATGAAGACAACATGAAGGAAAACAATAATTTTCTTAGTCATAGCAATGGAAATAGAGCGGTGCAATTAATTCAGTGTACCACTGGAACAAAACATGCTCCTAACTTGTCTTGACTTGATTGATCGGCCGCTGTGAATAACGAAGATGCGTGCCGTGTGATTAAGCTGTGCAGAGGAAGCAGCAGAAGAGCAACTAGTGAGGCACACTTGTACATTATTTGTATTTGAGATAAAAATGTCCAGCAGAATATTCCAGACTTCCATAGCTTGTGCAGCAGAGAAACATGAGTAGTGTGAGCACAAGCGAGCATTGGGAGCAAGGATATCTGAAGATGGAGTTAAGTATCCAGCACTTTCTCAGGTCTTTCTCTCAGGCAGATGCTCCAGTGTTGGTAAAGGACAAGTTCAGGTTTCAGGCTCTCCCTCAGAGGACGTGAGCCCCGTTTCTCTGTGGTTTGGCTAAATCCTGTAAGGTCTTAGAGACTTGCCTGAATAAATGGCTCAGCCCCCAATGTCTTTGAGACTTCTCACTCCCATGTCAAATTTGGCTGGGAGATAGTAATCCAGTTCAAATGTCATTAGAGGTCAGAGAGAGGAGGAGACAATGAATACCTGGAGTATTGTCACACAGCCTTATTTTCTTTAGGAAGCTAGGAAAGGTTTAAGCAGAAGATTCTTTGAATGCAAGAAAGAAAACTCTTTAATATCTGAAATTTTTAAATTTAAAAAGTTTAGATTCATATTTCAAGTTAACCAAAGTGGCCTTCCTGTTTCTTCAATTTTTTTCAGAAGATGGATACAGACAGGAATGGGTTGGTGGGTTTGGAGCCAACTGGACGTAAGGAATGGGCAGTTCTTGGGGTGGAAAGGGGACCTCATTGGCCAGGGAGGAAACAATAATGGAAACTGGATCCCCTGATGCATGGCATGTGCTTCTTCTCATGTGCAGGTGGCCTGTCTCTGAAAGCTGCCATGAAAGGCTGCACCACCATTTCTGAATGCAATATTGTAGGAGATGGAAAAAATAAGCTGGGGATGATGGACATAAAGTTAAGGCGGTTTCAATGTAAACAAGCTTCTGTTTTGGCCAGAGTGAACTCTGGGTTTGCCCCTTCAGGCACCCTCTTCCTTCCTGTTCTGTTAGGCTTTATTCTGGAGAAGGTTCTTCTCTGACTCTCACTGGTACTGAGTTAAGCAAAGCCCACGACAGACTCCAGCAGTGATGTGCACCAAGTCCTGTTTGTAGCTTCTCCTGTGTGGGGTGTTTGTTTTCAGATTAGCTCTTCTTTTATAATTTCACAGAATAAAGACAGTGCTTACACTTCTTTTGTTTCCTCATTGATTTAATCTGAATTAAATTTTCACAGGTTCAGTTGTGGTTGGCTTAATATTACATACACTGAGTGCTTTGTCCACACACTGCATGAGGTGCCCATACACTGCACAGGCAATGGGAACTCTCAGGGCAGCCTTAAGGTCTATATCCACTATCTCACAACAATGAGAAGTTTCAAAGCCACTTTTCCAGGCTCTGAAAAGGATTGGAGGCAAGTTTCTGAGAGATTCATTCTGATTAGAGAGAAAGCTTGCCACTTCCTCCCCTGTATTCTATCATCTGTCCATGGTAGGAGGAGTCACTCAGTTCAGAGGGGTGGTTGTGGCCTCTGAGTAGCCCTTAAGTAGTCTCAATTTCAGAGAAGAGTCAGGTTGGTCCCACACAAAGACAATGGAGAAAAACACCACATCTCTATACCTGGGAGGTAGTATGGGTTGTGGGCAAAACAATGAAGCAGTGGGAGCTCTGGGAGATGCTGGGGTATATGCTGTGGGAGCCAGTGTTTCACTGTGCATCTCACCTCAAAGGAGTGGCCCGTTTTTGGAGCAGACTACAGGATTATTAAGCAAATTTCATGGTCGTGTCTGTCCTTCATAGCCCTGGCTCACAGTGCAAATGTGCAGTGCTTTGGACATTGACTTACAGTGATCAAGCAACACAATTTTACCTCCTAGTTCAATGTTCAGTGGCAGAAAGCAGTATAGAAAGCCTTGGCTGCTGAAACCAGACCATAAACCCATCATCACTGGTGAGATGACTACACCTACACATGTATGTGTGAATATATATGTGATCAGCTTTTAACTTGCAGCATGGGGACCGAATAATCTTGTAATTTCTGTCTCCCTCAGCCTTTCTCTCCTTCCCAAACAGGCTGAAATTTTTTCTTCCTTGTATTCCAACCAGGTTATCTGGGAGAGAATTTCACATTGTCTATTATAATAAAGGGGTGTGGGTCTGAGAAAGAAAGTTTATTTTTGGGATGGGGAGTGAACTGATAATACAGTTCACTGTATTACAAAAGGAATAAAGAGTCTTGTTAGGGTCAGTTAATTATTTGCAGAGACTGTGCAACTGTGGTAAGAGAGGGATGTTAGAGAGGGAATACAGCTCCCCCTTCATGGTGTAGCAATGGACTGATACTGCAGTGACCCACTCGTTCAGCATTTTTGCAGATCTGATAACACCCTGGAATTAAAAAAATTCTCTATCTGTGCAAGTACATTATCCCTGAACACATCTCCTGCACGTTCATGCAGAACATTACATTACTGTCTGTGGCACCCCCATGGCAGATCTCGATCCGCTTCAATAGCTCAACCCTTCACTTTCTGTTCGTTCCACTTTGACCTGTGATGTTATCGGGACGGAAAAGCTAAATGGGTTTGTTCAGCCTAGTCAAGACTAGGGTGAGACACGTCCGAGAGTCGTGGTGCTGGGGTGGTGTTTAGGGGAGGACAAGAAGGAGAGCAGACAGCAATGTTTCTGGCAGGGTTTTGTGGAAAGGAGAAGTAACTCAGTTTTGACCTCTAACTTTATGTTGTGGCAAATAAAGCTGTTGCAATCTGCATTTGTATAAATGGAGCATTGATGAGTGGAAACAACCCTGCATCCTTATTACTGATACACTACTGCTTGGTCCTGTTCCAGCATCGACATATTTAAAGGCTGTTAAAAATGGAAATTGTGAGGTAAACCGCCTTACAGCGGAAGTCTTCAGAGCATAAACCTGTGATCTTACTGAGAGGGAAATAGAGAGGTGGCTTGTTTACAGGCTACAGGCACACTTACATGGAAATGATTAGATCTTAAAGGACTCTTTCATCCACAAGAATGCAGCAGAAAACTGACAAATTCAAAGGAGAAGAAGTCACACCATCACTGTGCACAGACTGCAGCCATGAGAGCAAAGCAGTCACCAGCTTTTGATGTCTGTTCCAGCATGAAGGCCTCTCAGAAGTGGATGCTTTAGCTGCAGACAGGTTATAGGCAGTTCAGGCAGAGCTGGTAGAAACGTGATAGACTGGGATATGGAGGAAGGTGATGAACTGATGAGCCTTTCTGATCTCCGGTCTGGCTGCTGGGCAGGAGACATGATACTGGAGTGTGCTGAGATAAAAGCAACACTGAAGATGGAATAAAACCTGGTGGCGCCAACTTACAAACACAAATCAAACAATGAGATCTCGGTATCTTGAGCAAGGAGTGATGAATGAGGAACCCTTGCTTCTAAGCATGTGCAGGGCGTGGACACCAGAGAAGGGTCATCTCCAGTGATTCCCTTAGGTGAACACGGGATGCCCCACTGCTTGCAGGGTTTAGATGAGGATAAGCTGCAGGGAGCAGCCCTTAGATTGTAGGCATGTTGGGGAGGAGCAAGGAGACATGTGGCCAAAACTCATCACAGTGAGTGGAGGGAATTCTGCTGACTTTAATGGGCTGTGAACCAGGCCTTAGACATCAAACTAGGTTGTTTCCATCTGCAATTTCTCCTTATAATATATACAAACACTACTCCCACACAGGCGCACACACGCAGACATGTAAATACCAGATCCTCCCTTAGATCTTGCAGATACTTCAGCTACCAGGCATGTGAGATACAGATGCTTGCAGCCCTGGATGGCTGGTTGCTGCCTTCTTTACCCACAATAGCCACCACGTCAACAGCAGCTTTGATCTCCCCCATTGCATAGCAATGAGGACTCAGACCACTGTCTTCTCTCCCCAGACAGTGGAAAATTATCCCTTCCTTGCCATCCCTTCTCTCCTCTGAAGTTTCTGTTCATTCCCAAAATGCAGGAGTCCTGGCAGCAGCCATAAAATCTGTTGGTGATCTGAGATAGGAGATGGACATGCAGGAATTTTGCTCAACAGGCAAAATTGTAGGGTGGTGATTTTGTAGGGTGGAGGTGAGGATTTGAGCTGTCTTTTAGTGGACACAGCTCTGGGCTCTGTGGTTGGACTTGGGAGGAGCAGAGCAGGAGAAGCTGGGAAGAAGGGGCTGTGTCTGTGAGCAGCCACACACCATGCAAGGCAGATGTCATCAGATACTAAGACCCCCTGGCTCCTAAGCTTCCCAGAGTATCCGGAATGGTTTTCCTTCCACTCTTTGGGAAGCATTCTGGCCCCTAGCAGTTTCACACCAGGAGTTCAGGACACCGGGACACAGTTTAACTGGCCAGAGCATGTAGTTGCAAAGGGATGCAAAGTTCTTGCTGTGTTTCTTTTATAGAAACCCCTATAAAAGACCAGGGCTTTTATAAGAGAGTTTGTCCAGCACCATGGGCCAGCAGGTCTAGTAAGTATTTTGGGGATTACACTTCTTCAAAGGCAAAATGAAGACAACAGTGAGCGAACAAGCAATCCTTCTTGCAGACATGAAGAACATGTGTCCTGCTTCATGCCAGAGACTAAGCTTTCCCACCTCTTTCAGGAAAGGACAGCAGGACAGGGGCCATCTGCCTAAAATGTGGGTTTCTGCAGTGAGTAGGTGTCTCCACCTGAGCATGTCATCAAACTCCTGGGGTGACTGAGTCAATACAGTCCCTGGAGAGATGGTTCTCCGCTTCTAATTACTCTGCAGGTTCCCATTTGTACCGAGAAGCCCCACTGACAGAGGCATCTCCAGTCTCGGCACACAGTGTTAGATGGGGAGGATCCCATCCCCAGGGTCCTGTCTTTTTCTTTGGGGAACATATTTAACCTTAAAGCTGTAGAGACAGATAGCAAACGTGCAAGGCTAACCTTGTGTCAAAAGCTTCATGGTTTCATCTCTAAGTCCTTCGATATCTACTGGATGAAGGCATGCTGTTCCCAAACTTTCACACACGTTTGCTTGCCTCTGGACTGCATATTGTGAAGAAGAGTGTTTGGTCCTCATTTCTATTGCTGCCACATGGAAGAAGCATTTCTCCCTCCCTATACATATCCAAACTGTTGTAGATCATCTCGTTTGGACTCACCCGAGTTGTCATGCAGATGAATGAATGAAAATAAAAGTCACCCCTGAACCTATTTTGCAATCACCTAACAAATCGCCCCTGTGAACCATACCTCTAAGACTTACCAGCTACTAAGACGAGAGCTGAGGTGCAAGTCAGTGCTAGGAATGGCTGGTACATGGTTGCTGCCACTCTAGACACAGTTTTTCTGTTTTAGGATATTGCAGATCAGAGGAAGGGAAAGTTTCCTTCCATAGTTCACTGCCTTCCATAGTTAACACCTCATGTGTGATTCCATCTACAGGGAACAAGCTCTTGGGCCTCCTGCCCAGTGACAAGTTCAGATATTTCTGGTCCAGAAGAATCAAGTGGGGAACATCAGACCATAGCACACATTTTCCAAGCAGGTTTCTGCTGGAGACCTCCTGGGATGTTGTGGCCTGTGTTATTGCTGCTCCCTGCTCCCTCCCCATAAGCCTAACGTGGAGTTGAGCACAATATGTGATGTATACCTTGTGGTGCTGCTGCCTGTTGGTCGAGGAACACTTACATCCTGGCTAACAAAGCAGGCAAGTATAGCCAAAGAGTACATGAAAGCTGTTGGCAGCTGATTTCCACAGGGGTAGCTATTCTAGGTGTTGTCCCTATGCAGGTTGAAACGAGCTGTGAGGTTGCAGCTTTAGGAAACCACAAAGACAGTTGTGGCCCCTGGATGAGGACCCATCTTGTACGGCTTGTTGGATCCAAATTTGGGAAGTATCATGTCACAGCCTACGTAAAATATCTGGCTGGAAGCTTGGATTCAGTGAAGGAGCTTGTGCAAGCTGTAGGCACTGATTCTCCCCTGGAGGGGTGGGAGCTTTAGCAGATGGTGTTGCAGGATGCTAATCTATATTATCAGTGCAAAGCTCAGGGTATGCTTAAGAAGTCAGGCTTTTAATATATACTTAAGTTCCCTTACAATGTGTCTGTAAAATGATGTATTAAAGACATTTTAAATGGTTGATTTGCCCCCTCCTTTTTCCTTACTGCGCTGCCGCGTCCATGGCTGAGTACTTGCACACAGTGACAGTGGTCTGACACAAAGTGTTGCTGGCCAGAACTTTCTGAGAGCTGTGACTCTGTCTCCTTGGCATCAGATTGTAGCTGTGGTTTGATTTATCTGCCCTGTGGTCTCAAATCTTTATGGTTCACTCGAGAAATCAGCAGACACGAGTGTGGGAAACTCTTCTTCCCCTGAAATGGGAGCTGAGGTACTGTATATTCATATGATGGCAAGAGGGATGCCATAAGAAGTTTGTTAATGTATTATGAGATTCGTTATAGTATTACGAAATTCATTATGAGATTTTGAGATTCAGATTGTGGGAACTGACCATATTGGAATTTATGCACCAGGGTAGCTATAAGCTGTCAAAACTACTAATGTGTACCACATGCCATGAATGGTCCCAGACTGAATGCACATGGTGCTCAGGACACTAATGACCTGCAGGAAATACGAAAGCCACGTACAGTACAAGTAGACCTGGTCAATAACCAACGTCATTCACCCTTTCCAGCTTCTTTTCCCTCTAGTTTTGTGTAGAAACTCCTGCCTGTGGGCTCTGTTAACGCTGCCTGGTGGGAAAGGTTTAAAGGTAAGCCATGACAGATAGCTGTGGGAATCCTGGCTGAAGTTCAGTTGCTGCAGAAAACCCAACCAGTCTGGACCTAACCCAGATTGTATATTTTCATATGTCTTTCTCAGTCATTTTCATGAAGAATTGTTCTGGTATTTCATGGCTGGGTAAGCAGCAAGACCCAGACTGTCCATTGGGAGAGTCCCATGCTGTTCAGAATAGCCGCTGGCAGAGAAGGGGAAGGACTGATGTGGGATCAGAAGTTACTGGGCTCTGTGAGGTACATATCCACCCTCTCCCTGGCCTCCACTCATGCTGACACACTGGTTGTGGCAGTTCCTCTCTCTGCAGCCCATCTGGGGCACATGAGGAACTGCTCAGTGCTCCGTTGTCTGTAGTTTACAGGAAGATGGTGTGTGCCTGGTGGTCTGCGGGGCCTGCTGGAGCACTGCGGCTATTTCTAGCACAGGCTTTTCCTTCCCTTGCATCTACAGATCCTGCTGCTGCTTTGCTCTGGAGCAAACCCACTGTGGTTGAGTGGCACTGCTGCAAAACCAGCAAACCCGCATCAGCTCAGCTTGTCAGCTCTTTGATGCCCCAACACAACCCATGGGAAAGAGCCCAAGCAAGGGGGGATGGTTTAAAACCCAAGCAGTTACGCTGGCGAAGGATTTGTAATTGAAACCAACCCTAACTATCTCAAGATGCAGAAAAAATGGGCAGAATACCTCTAAGAAAAACAGAGAAGAGAAAAGTAGGTTTTTTTTCTCTCTCTGAGAAGGTGTAATTCTTTTGTTACTGTTGGCAACAATATGGGAAGGTTCATCCCTCTGTTTCTCATCCTGTTTTGTATCAGCACCTCCCTACCTACGTGGTTTTCAGCTGACTGCAACCAGGAGTACAGATTCTCAAGGAGGATTCTCTGGGAGGGCATAGGTTGGCACCAGATTCACCTTTTCACTCTGTGTTTTGGCTTTTGGGTATCAAAAATAGCTGGAGGTCTTCATTAAGACATGAGGCACACAGGGGATCTCAAAGAAAGAAACTGAGCTTTGATGCCCTGAACTGGACTATTCTCCTCATAGCTATTATGTAGCTAGGCCTTATTTACAGAAGTGAAAATGAGTAAAATAACCGGAATAAATTTCACTGTCAGGGGAAAAGGCATGGCATAAATCTGGAAAAAAGTCAAAATTTCAAACAAAAAAACCCCCAAACAGCCTGACATCTACAATATTTTCTGATGTGGACTAAGCAGTTGGCATATTTTGGCACCACATGCTAAGGGTGCTAAAGGTCCCTTCGCTCTTCTTCTGCTTTTCCTTACTGTGCCCTGGATCAGCACAGTAAAAGACTGTAATAGTTAACTGCTGCAGTTGCAGAAGGAGTAGCTTTCTAAAGTCAATTCACCTCTTCCATCAATACACAGAGTCGCTTTTCAAATGACAAGTGTTCAACACCTTCAGGAAAAAACATAATAGCCCAGAAAAACAGAGGCGGAGGAACCTCAATCACCATCAGAAATCACAGCCTGTTGCAGTGCTGCAAATTGCAGTTCCTCCAGATTCACTGGTTTTCTCTGGGGCTTCTCCAGAGAGCTACCAGCCAGGGAAAACAGAGTTCTCAGAGGGACAAGGTGGGCTTACTGGTTGCAGTAGGCATGATCTCACACGTCTACTATATCCTGAATGGATTTCTAGTGAATCTGCTCACTATCCTGTGCTAAATTAGTCTGTGAAATACACAGTAGTGCTATTTGCCAGTGTTTTTAAACCTAATTATCCAGGGAAATAAAGCTTTGCATTTACTCTTTCCTCTCTATTTTTCCCCTTTGTCGCCAAAGAGCTTTTGAGCCCGTAGTATGATTTCTACCATATTTGTCATCGAGTAAGACAGCTCCAAAATTTGAATCTGCCCACAGTTTTGTACAAACTGGTAGCTGGATGGAGCAGGAAGATCCGTGTTAATGCTGCTCGCTGACCCCTCCCCACAGGCCAAAGGCAGAGCTCAGCACAATGTATGATGTATATACTCTGGGGTGCTGCTGCCTGTTGGCTGAGGACCACCTATATACTGGCTAATGAAGCACTGCAAGTGTAGCTCCAAGCCAGCCAGCCACAGCACAGGACCCAGATCTCCAGCCAAACTACTAGCTGGGAGTATGATGGTGGAGGAGATTGGAAAGGGAACTGTAGGAAAACACACATTACTAACTCCATCAGTTGCAGAACAACTTATTTTTAATCATGTCTTTTCCATCCAAGGCCAGGAGTAGTTTTCTTTTCTTCTCTACTTCCAGACATAATTCCCATGTCTTTAGCAGCTCCATCAGCTCTGAATTTTTGGACTCTGCATTTGATGAGTGTAGCGTGGTGCCAGAAGCACTCATAGGCCACAGAGAAGAGCCATAAAAGTGGTGAAACTGCTGCTTAACAGGAGCTGTAATGAATTTATAGGAGGATTGGAGGCAGGGGAGGAAGCTGGCTTCCACAGAGGTGCTGTAAATGTCCCCTCTACTATTGGACCTGATCCCCACTTCCTTTTGCTGTTGTCTCTGGCTCTCATTGGAATCACTGCTTATCCACAGCAAACTGGGAGATGGACCGAAAACCAGAGGATTAGCAAGAGGACAGTGGAAATATTTTGAAAGGATAACACTGTGACCCGTGACCCTCCTTGGCATTGGTGCTGAGCTACTTTGAATGACTGCTTGCCAAACCGAATGGCAATTGATCAGTTAGGGAAATCTGCTCCAACTCTGAATGCTTGGGCAGCTGGGAAATTGTTTTCTTTTATTTGGGAACTAAATAGTTGCTTGCACCCCCCTGGTGATTGCATTTACTTCCTATTGAGGACATGGTACCAAGGGCTAAACTGACATCCAGCAAAGTGATGGGGGTAGGTGTATGTGTGTGGGCACAAGCTGGAAGTAGGTGACATATTAGTTTAGGGTGATGCCTGGAAAAGGCCCAGCAGGAGCATCTTGAATAGCTGCAGCTCTGCATCTCTTTCTAGGCTGTTGACTGAGAGTTTGGCTCCTGATTGACAACAGGTACCTGGAGGCTGGTAGCTGTTGTGAGGATAGCAGTTGTTCTATGCATCTTCAAATGGGTAAACCAGGCAGAATAAACTTCAAGGGAAAGGATTTGTGTAGGGCTTACTCAGGCCTTTGAAGTCACTGTCTGGAGAGGTTTTCTCAGCTTCGAGAGTGCCATAAAATGAGTCTTGTGTTTCTGACAGCTTCTCTCATGCTACACTTGAAATACTGTTATAGACAAAGATGAACACATTATATTCACACAGAGCCAAAAGCTTAATTAAAATCTTAACTTAGTCAAGACATAATGAAGTTATTACTAGCTGCAACAATTAATTGCAATAATACTAACACTTATCCAGATTAATACATAAAAGCCTTGTTAATAATAACAATCTTAAAACCCTTATAAAACTTACTGATACCTAATCCTCCTCTCCCATGCTGTCCTCACCTCCTGATGTCTCTCTGAGTCTTGTAGTTGGTGGTGTAGGTCTTCGTGAGCCATCAGTGTCCTGTTGGACAGGACAGGAGAAGCACAATGTTCATGGTGTCTGCCACTTCCTCCTCTGGCCTGAAGCCTGCTTGGGGCTGTTTCTATGTTTTTTTCTCACCACACTCTCTTTTCTTCTTGATGGATTCCAAGTAAAGTTTGAAAGTTGCACAACAACTTCCCCAGCCTCAATTCACAGAAAGGGCTATTTCTCGTTATGCAGTGATTACTGTCATTTTACCATACATGGCATCACAGAGATAAAGCTAGAACAGATCGTGCAGAAATTACTTGACCATAAGCAATTGTTACAGTAAACTAACACCAGCTCACATCAAGATAAACCTTGAGACATCCCAAGATGCCAAAACCTGTGTCTTTCACTAACAATTTCAAAAATTGTATTTGCTGGGCTATGTCATTGTTTTGACAGACCTTCAAATCTTGTTGTATCCTTCATTTGTCTGTAAGACGAGGGCCCCAAATGTAAGAAGCCGTCATACGTAGGGACCACAAGACCCTGTTTGGTGAGTCTATGAGATCTGTGCTCAGAAATGGTCATGTTAGAGTTGCTCCTGCTCACCCATCCCAGCAGAGTAATGGAGTCATCACTGGCGTCACTCATGACTTGCACATCATTGCTAATTTTCTCAGGTGAAAGTCTCACCACTGCAGGGTTATACTGAGAACTGGCGGGATTTTTTTATCCCAGGATGGAAGGGGCTTTTATCTATTCCTGCTTCTCTTCATTACTTTTTTTGCTCATCACTTGTTTGGTCTGTTGAGATTGTAATGTCTTTGGGACAAAGACTGTATTCTTTACTGTTTTCATTCTTCTTTCTCTGACACATGTTTGTGGCTTTGTCTTTAACATTTAGTCTCAGAGATGTCTGAGGAGAATCAATGCAGCTGATATTTCTGCAAGGGCTTTTATAACGATCAGTACTTGCAAGCTTCCTGTTGAGAAGGATGAACAGAAACTCAGGACTCCTCTCAGTCCCAGAAAGAGTTTTTTCCCTCTCTGTTAACATAAAAAATTAAGCCAGGGACAAATTTATCTTTTTATTTGAATGCACTTTTCCTGTGCCTTATACTATGTTTGTGTACAGGACTAGGCCTACTGTGACTGATGATTCAGCTTGGAGATGCTGAGGGTGTCTGAGTGGGTCAGTGTGTACTTGCATTTCTCCAGGTGTCAGTCCTGTTCCAAGGGCAACAGAGGATGCAAGTCCTACAAATGGGTGGTTTCCCAAAGGCAGGAGTGCTGCTGCCACCTCTTGGAGCTTGGGGTAAGGGATGAGCCCAGCATGGGAGGCATCGTCATGGTGCACTGGAAGAGGCCAGCATATGGGAAATATGGGGTGGTCACCTCTTCATTTAGCTCATGCTTTTCCCTTGGTAAACTGTGTTTTGGTGAAAGCCAAGGATCTGCCATAGGTGTGACATGTGTAGTCTCATCCAGACCCTCAATCAGCACAGGATCCATACCAACATTTGGATTTCAAAGGGTATTTTTTCAATTCAGGTTTTAAAGGGTGCGTGTGATATGTCTCTCTCCAGTTTCCAGAGGTGGCTGTACAGCAGTGCACTGAATGTCACCTTTCTGAAGCTTTTACTGCCTTTAAAATGCTATTAAAATGCTTCAGTGCTATATGCATTACTCTAAATGCTGTGATAAATGGAGGTACGGAACCAGGTTGTTTTAAACCCACACTGAGGTCTGACCTGCTGTCTGCGTAACTAACATCATTACTTCTCTTCCTCCCTTTTGCTATCTCGGTTCTTAAGTGGTGCTTATCAGCATGATATCAGAGTGCTATCTAGGAATGCATTAAGCAACAGCTGTTACATGTTTAGTTCTCATCCTGCACATGGGCTAAAATATGTCTAATTAAATAGTTTTGTTTGAAAACTTCATTGCACCAAATAAGTAAGTCTCTCACAGAAACACACACGTAGAGCTGTCCTCCTACACTAATGTAGGTACACCAGGAGGTAGAGAGGCTAACAATGGCTTTTAGCTCTGGGGAAATTTTGCTCCACAGCATGTAGCTGGCCCCACATAGGCTCTTCCTCTGACACAGAAGGACAAAGGGAGCCTACCATGGTCAAACCTGTCCATGCAGCTTTCCAGTATCTGAAGGAGACCTACAAGGATGCCGGAGACAGGCTCTTCATCAGAGACTCTAGTGATAGGACAAGGGGTAATGAGTTCAAACATAAACAAAGGAAGTTCAGGTTGGATATAAGGAAGAAGTTCTTTACAGTGAGGGTGGTGAGGCGCTGGAATGGGTTGGCCAAAGAAGTGATAAATGCTCCATCCCTCGCAGTGTTCAAGGCCAGGTTGGACAGAGCCTTGGGAGACATGGTTTAGTGTGAGGTGTCTGCGAAAGTCATGGAGTTCTCCATAAGTCTTTAGGTCCACACTCTAATGAATTATTTCATTCCACCCCAAACAGATTAATCACGTGAACTCAGGAACATCTCATGATACTCAGGAATGGCCTGTATACATGCATACCTGTGATACTTGTTTAGAGGAAATGTTGGTGAATAGGGCATAGAGGATCTGACTTTCACTGAGACAAAGTAGAACTGAAGTTTGGCAACATGGGGTCTGGCTCAGTTCGTGACTCACAAACTATATGGCATTTGACTGGGGTAGACAGATAGAGAAGGCCCTGGTACATCTGTCTCCAACTGCTCTAAGGGTTAAAGCATGGGGACCTGGTGACAAGGCAGAGAGCACTGCAGGACCCCAGCACTGATTCATTTCTTGCACAATCCCATATGGCATGTGGTGTTGATCTGCCTGTCCTAATCATAAACAGGCTTAGTGCAAACACGAAGTGTGGTGAGTGCCACTGCCCATCAGCTGTGCAAGGCTTGGAGCTGGCAATGAATGTAGCATGCTCAGACCCATGTGTGCTCAAAGCTGATTTGAGCTGGGCTCAGTGAGAGCTGAGCTGGCACTTGACCACGCTTGGTGGGCATCACCTTATGGGATTATGCAGCAGCACTTGGAGGGGACATAACATGCCAGACCATATGGGTCTTCCTCCAGCATCCAAAACCACACCAGCAAAACATGTTTCCTAGGGTGTACTGTGGCTCTTCTAGCATGCTAAACACAGAACTCATGGGTTACACGCTCACCCATTTGTAGCAGATGCAAAAATCTCTTTGTACATCCTCCTTACTACAATTCACATTGGCACAGATGGCTATTACAGCAGTACCTCCAGGCCCTGCCTGACTGTGCCAGACATACACACAGGCATTAGGAGAGTTGGTCCTTTTTCCAGGGAGCTTATTACAACCAATTTGTGACACAGAGGTAGAAGGCAGATCCTTGTCCAGATATAAATTCTCCATCAACTGAATTTACAGTAGTAGAGAATGAAGGATGCATTTATTAATCAGGCAGGTAAAAGCATCCCAGTCATGAAAATTGCTCCTTCACTGCCCTGTGTTTTTTTGTGTAAACACATCAACTTTGCATATTTCTTTTTGTGGTCCGGCTCAAATGCAAAATACGCAGGAAATCTGTGCAAATGACATCAAGGTGCTTTCCAGTCAAACTTGTCTAAATGTTTCCAGGTGCCAGCAGACCAGTTCTGCCTTGCAAACAGTGAGGCAGCCTTTGCAGCTGACATGTGTATGTGAAATTTTGCTCCCATCTTTGCCTCTGGGCACGGTCTGGTTTCCCAGTCCGTGCCAGATGTACGTTACGCAGGTCCTGGGCTGGGAGGCTGCCTTGACACAGGGCTAACACAGTGTGATCTGGCCTGATTAGCAGTAAGGCATGGATGGACAGGGTGATTGAATGAGTGGCCAAGCCCCCATGGCACATGGGACAAAGCTAGACAGGCTGGCATTTAGATTGCCCATGTCCACATCTGCCACCCAAGGTGGTGGTAGACTTGGGCAGCATCTCACCCTGTTGATCCTTCCCACCCATCCTCCTGTGGGACTCAAAGCAAAAGCGTTCTGGTATGTCTTAGAGCTCCCAGCACAGAGCAAAGTGTGCAGGAGCCGCCCTCCTTGGCCACGTAATTCTTCCCATCGTGGTGCTGCAGAAGTGGTACCAAAGTGGGCCTGGGAATGGGGACCTCCTGCTTCCCAGACTTTCCTCAGACAGTCCCCCTTGGATCATCTTTTTTTTTTCATCCCAGACTCCTTTTACTTTTACCTGTGCCCTTCTGGGGTGGTTGACACAGGAGCTGGGCCAGAACCTGCCCTGCTGTGAAGGTCCTTGCCTGTCTGAGGCCATCCCAGGGCAGAGCTCAGAGCAGGGACCCATCCTGCAGTAGAAGGCAGCCAAGACCTGTGTGTTGAGCTGTTGCATATGCAATGAATGATACTGACGTTGTGGGATCTCTGCAAGTCTGGCTGCCTGCTTCTAGCTGGCACTGAAGGCACCATCTCTGATGTACAAGCCCTCTGTGCCCCAGAACCTGTTGGTGGCAGCAGGACTCCAGACTTGATCTGCTGTGCTTTGAAGCTGTGCAGGTCCTATATGCTGGAGAGCTGAGGTACTCTGCTCCAGCTCCTGAAGGAACAGGGCATAGATAAACTTGCTGGGTCAGTCACATTTGGTGTCCCTCCTTGGCATCAGGCTACTTCACAACCTGGCAGGTTGGTTGGAGAGCAGCTGTGGAAGAAATATGCAAAACATTTTCCAAAGGGCCTTCATTTGCTCCCCAGTGATGAGTTGAAAAAGATGTTTCGTTAAAACATGTTTTATTAAATGGAAGGAGGGTGTGAGAAGGGACTGGGCTAGAGCAGGGTATTTGGACAGATAACTGTAGTGCAAGTAAGGGGCCCATAGCACATTTTAGTAAATCATTTATGGAAACCATGAAATGGTACTGTATGAATGCTGGAGAGGGAATAAAACACACAGCTTTGTGGCATTTTCTGTACATGGCCATTGACTGGTGCTCCAGAGACTCACTGACATGGCATTTTCCCAGATCTGATAATATCCTGGACTCTGAGCAACTCTCCTATCTGTACAGATTTATATATTTTTTTATTTCTCAGGCATATTTCACGCACCTTTGTGCATAACATAGCATTGCTATGTGTGTAATTCCTATTCTAGATCTCTATCCACTGTTTCTATCCTTTGCTTACGTTTGCCTCAGCTTACGATCCTATCAGGTGCTGAAAGCTAAGCAGGACTGATCCGGCAGGACGGGTCAGTGCTTGAAAGGGAAACCTGTGATTAACACTGGGAGCTACAGCAAGTGGTGACAGCATGTGGGGAGGGATGCACTGCTTTCGGACAGAGCTGGCTGCGTGAGCATAGGTGCACTGTCTTCGTTACGTGTTTGTGGTCACCCAAATCAAACACCAGCTGGCACTGTAGGACTCTTCCATGGGATTTGCAGTTTTCTTCCAGGAAGTGGATTGTCAGCAGGCAGGGAGCAGGAGGGAGCAGGATTGTCAGCATGGGCAGCAGGACTGCTTTCACCAAAGGGTATATCCTCATTTGAAGAGATAGATGGGTATTGAGTTAGCTAATATAGACACACAGACAAAATACTTGGACCCTGGGTTATAGATTAGGGTCCGTCTGTTGAGGACTTAAAGGTGGTTATGATTTATGGACCTTGCTTTCTTTGTGTTGATCAATCTGGTTATCCCCTTAGCCAGGGTGAAACAACAAATGCAAATTATGGGCATGTTTTTTCCCTCAGTGCCAACAACCTAGAGCAAAACATGTTTTTGTCACTGCTGGCTCATATCTTGCTCTGTGCAGATGCCCATCAGCGCAGGATGTATTCCATCAGGCTGTTGCCTACTTGTACAAGGCATTTGGAATGGATTATTTTGGCAGTGATTCCAAACAAGTCAGAGTCCAAAAAACATTGGGTAATTGTATTACAAAAATAACAACTAACCAGAACTAAAGCTCTTGAACAAACAGGTGCTTTGCAGTCCAAGAAGATGGTTATGAAGCTAGGCATCTCTCTTCCCCCCTTAGCTACGGCTACATACAACAAACATGCTGTATCCCACAAAATCACTGGTCCTAAGATTTCCCCTTTGCTTCTTCTAAGGTGGTTTCTGGTTTGGGCTTAAAAGAGGTCTTGAAGGTTCAGAGGATTTTGTTCATGTCCTAAATTCAGAGACACCACCAGCATAAGGGAATGGGTAGTTGGATGGCAAACCCCATGGCACTTGCAAGGGAGCGAGACCCTGCTTCGAGACTCCTTTTCCACAGACCACAGCTCCCAGGGGTAAGACTAACCACGAGGAAGGTGCAATCCCTCACCCTGGGCACAGAGGAGGGAGCCTGGCAGGGGTCCTGCAGTGCTCCCATGGCTCTGACACTCTTTTTCTCCCCACGCCCTTGCTGACAGAGATGTGTGACTGTGTGTGGTGGTGCCACATCCAAAGCTGCTGTCTCATGATGCTGTGCAGAAGAGAAAGCACAGGAGGGGAGGTGTTGCCTGTGCCTAGGAAGGGGCAGGCTTCACCAGCTCACTTTGTCCAGTGAAGCACTAACAGCAGAGGCAATAAAACATGAGATGAACAAGACAAAGTAAGTTATTTACTGCCCTAAAGCAGGGCATGACTCTTCCCCATGGTGAGTGTTCAAGTGCATTTTGTTTCTAGTCTGCTTTTAAACAACACATAGGGTGTGGCTTCCTTCAGCTCTTGGGGGGAAGGAGAAGGAAGGCTCTACCACAATGCAACGTATCTCTTTCTTTTAAAGCTTTTGTTCTATCTAAAATGCCACTGAATTGCTGCACACCTGTAGGTACTACAGTAAGCTTCCTGGGAAGCTGAGGGAGCTGTTCTTCTGGCTTGACCTGTTGTGTGTGAGAAGAATGCTCCTGCCTGCTCTTCTGACCACTGGCCTCAACAGTGGTGAACTGAAAGCCCTTGGCTGTCCTTGGTTGTCCTGGGACTGGAAGAGGTCACTATTTGTATTGCACAGAGGAGGAGAGAGCAATGGGGAGGCGGATGACTTAGTATGACCCAGGAGCTGATGGCACCTCCAGCACTAAGCTGGGGCAGGTGTTATAGCAAAGATCACACAGCACACTGTGAGCAGTTATAAATATCTCCTCTGCCCACCCCAAGCTGCTGCTGAACAATGTGTCTTGCTCACCCCCTGGGGATAGGGAACTGTGCAGGGAGGAGGAATGGGTGCTCAGGACTCACACTGGTGAGCTGGGAATATATTTCGGATATTCTCGTGTCATCTCAGGACAACTGGGAAATGCAAGAACATGCGATAAAGTCTTCTGTTAGTGTGGCTGAAGTGATGGACATTCTATTCCACAGCCAGGCAGTGGTCACTGAGATGGGTTGGACCCATGGAGGAGATCCCAGGTCTGATGATAGGAGAGTGTGTGAACAGAACAAATGTATTGGGTATGGAACTAGATGATCTTCAAGGTCCCTTCTAAACCTAACCCTTATATGAATCTATGATTCTATTTTACAAGCTCCAACAATTCCTAGGTCAGGGGTCATTTGTGATAGAGGCGTGTCCCTGTTTAACAGCCATTGGTGGATTTTTGCCTTTATAAATTGTCTAGCTATCTTTAGATCCCTTTTTAGCACCCACAGCATCCTGTGTCAAGAACTTCTACAAACCCTAGTATGAAAAATGAAAAGCAGTTTGAGCTTATTGTCAGGGTGAGCAGTGAAAGCCATGTCAAAGCAATGTATTTCACAGTAGACTCTCTGAATTGGAATGGCTGTTCCTGTAGGAGAGAGCTCCAGCCAGGCACTTGATTTGCCTAATGCTGCAGTTTGACACATGAATGAACATTTCAGGTGCACAGACCTCCTGTGATTTGTGTATATGTTGCTTTTGTGGCAAGAGAGTGGAGGCTGTGTTATGATCAGAGGTCCACTGCATCAAGTCCTGTGTAAATACACCCTGAGGTGGTTCTGGAGAGCTCTAACTGGTTCACATCAGGAGTGACAGACCTTCTGTCATTCTCATGAGATTATGAATCGACACTTTGACCATAAGGATGTTCCTATGAATTCAAAATTGAGAGGGTGGCATGCAACAGTTACTTCTTCACTAGGAAATGGCTGATACGGATGTGTGTGTTTGTATGTCTACGTGAGAACAAACATAGGAACAATAAAGATCTGTGACAATACTTAATATTTGCCATGGGTTAGGAACATCTGCACTGCCAGTAATGATTGATATGTGGTGCTCTGCACTTAGGGAAGGGGACTGCATTTTGGTGTTCTGCTTAACATGGGCCCATTTGTGAAGCTGCCACTTCTGTCATGCAGGACTTGTGCTGAGAAACTACATGAGCAATGAAAAAGGGCTGTTGTTCAGGTGGCACCAACAGATGGATTTTTAGCTTCCATGGGTCTCTCTGTGCCAATGACTTTTCACGTAGGAACTGACAGGATGGGAATGACCAGGGAGCCATCCACATACACCACACCTGGCCCCTCCTTCATGTCTTCTGAAACAGCACAGGAGGCCAAAGGGGCTGGGGGTGATGAGGGTGATGGGGTCTGGCAGAGGCTGGAGCAAACCTCCTCCCCCACTGAAATGCCTGTGGTGCTCCTGGGCAGTGTCCAAGGGGATCTGTGCAGGTATCTGCAAGGAATCTATGGCATCTCCTCCCTACCATGATAGTGGGAGCTTATCAGGGGTTTCCTTAGGATGCCTTCACGTCTGCACCAGCAGCAGCCCTCTGGGCTGGAGTGGGTTGTCCCTGGGAGAGTCAACTCCGCCGCCCGCATCCTGGTCTTTCTCCACCCTGTGGAGAGAGCAAAGACTAATCCCACGTGGCAGGCATTGCTCACCACTCACTGCTGGTCTTTGGACACCCTGTGTCAGGCATGGCATGGGAGAACACGGCCGTGTGACTGGCACTGATTATATATATGGGCAGTGATTAGTGTCACCAGTTGGTTCCTCACTCCACAAAATACCTGTATCACAGCTAGCAGTGGAGATGATCTGGCTATGGGTTTAGCATCATCTCTTGAAGGGTTTACATGTGCAGCCTATGTGACTGGTATGTATGGATGCAGCCCACCCTTAACCATCTCGTGGCTGTAAAAGGACTGTGCTGACCATTGGCTCAGCCTCACTCCAGCAGTACAGAGGAAACAGGGATGGTTGTGTTCCTGTCATCAGCCCCTGCTTGGGTTTTGCTCTTTGGAACAGTTCACACAGCTTGTACCTTTTTGGTGCTCCTTAAAGAGATTGGGTCCTGAACTGCAGCACCTTGGGGAGGGGTGAGGCACAGGAAACAGCATGAGATGAAGCACAAGGGGTTTTGTCAGTGGCACCATTTGTAAGAGTTAATTCATTGCGTCCTGAGGGGATGACACAGCCATGCTGTGCTGTCTCTGGAGTACAGTCAGAGGCAGGGAAACATTCAGATCAACATGCTGGCTTTACCATCGTCTGCAACGTCAGGGCTTCACCCTGCTCGTGCAGTGTCTCCCTGCCCCAGCCTGCACCTTTTCCCCTTTAATCTCTCCTTTCAGAGTGCGGGTACTCACACTCCTCCAGGAGAAAGCCTGTCTGGCTCCCCTTATCTCCAGGGTGACGATGTCCTGTGGACCCTGTGGGTTCCCTGGATTTTGCCTTATCTGTGGATTGAAAGCAGACCTGAGAAGGCATCTCAAAGCTTGGTGGGAGCATTTACACCCACAGAGCGTCTCTGCTCTCTATCTGCTGATGGACATCTTTGCTGCTTTCTATCTGGGTCTGATGGAGCCACGCAGTGGGGTCCCAGGATGGAAAAAGGGGATGTTCCCACACACAGGGCTGTGGTAGGAGCAGGTCAGGAGAACAAGATGCTCACAGGGCAGGCAATGGGGGATGACAGCAGATGAAGAGCTGGCAGCACCTTTGTGGAAACCTCACGTACCCCAAGTCTCCTGTTGGACCTGAGGTCCTCCTGCGCCTCTCTTAAATGCTCTGTACCCACGCACAGGGGAGACTCCCCAGGGCTTTGCTCAGGCCAAAGCTTTTGGAGTGCTTCAAAACCTGTCACGTATAAAACCTACCCAATTCTGCCTGGTAAGGAGATAAGGGCTAGAGGGGAGGGTGGGTCCCAGCCAGGGAGCCCAAGCTGTGCTACCCAACAATGGGGCCAGCGCTGCCCAGGGGACCTTTCTTGGGCAGCCCTTCTCTCCCCCTAAGGACCAACCAAACCCATGTAATTCCCCTCCTGCTGACACCATCATCTCATAGATTACCTCAACTGAGCGAGCTTTAGTAGTCTTGGGAAGGGGGGGAGGCACCATGCCATGGGGAAGGAAAGCAGAGGGCTGCAAGCAGGAGCAGGATCCCGCCACTGCTGCTTCCACATTCCTTCGCTGGTGCCACCAGTTCCCACTTCCATCTGGCGCTGAAGAAGCTACTCCAGATTCACTGGAAAAGAACACAAGCAAGTGATGCGCCTTTGGCCAGCTTCAGGGCAAGGGGTGATGGTGTGCTGGGTGAGGATGGTGTGCTGGGTGAGGATGGGGTGCTGGGGGAGGATGGTGTGCTGGGAATGGGGAGTTGGGTAACAGCATGGGGACCAAAGTCATCTGCTGAGGGACAAATATCTGGGATGTCTATGACACACTCAGTGCCTGCCATCCATAGGAGAGAAGGAGATAGGTCATGAGCGTTAAATGCGAGACCACAAGGTGCAGGAGCTCTAGGGTACATCAAGCAGAGTCTCTGACCTGGCCTTGTTTCCTAAAGGGGCCTGGAGATGTCTTGGTGCCATGTTCATTTGGCCTGATGGAGGAGCAAGCTGTCCTCATCCACAGTGAGGAGCTCCTTTGCTGTGCTGTCTGCTCATGATCATCTCAGCCTCTGGGGAAAAGTTAATGATCAACCAGCAGGGCTGAAACTAATGGAGTGGAGATGTTCCAGCTGTTGATTAGCACAATTAAGAGATACATGAGGTTGTGGGTGCAGAGGAAACATGTCAATTTGAGTCAGAGAAGTTATTCCTTTCAGAAGCATGACTGCCCTGAAGTCCCTAGGTGCTCATCCTTCTCAGGGCTGCTCTAACAGGGTTGTTCCCCCAGCTCTTCACTACCGTGGGTATCAACACCAGCACAGCCAGTGGGCCTTGACTATGCCAAAATTTCCCACTCCAGCCCAAGGCATTTATTACTGGTGCTGAAGACACACCTGCCTTAGGGAAGAAAATGGCTTTGGTTTAGCAGGTGGTTGCTTAATGTGCAGTAGAAAACATGGTAAAATAGTTGCAGGGTCAACGTTGAGTGAATTTTCAACCTGTGAGCAAGTCAAGGTAAACATCAGGAGGTGGTGCAAGCTAAGCACGAGCAACTAATGCTCTTCTAGCACACCTTATAGGAAAACTTAATAGGATAGCACCTGTAAGAAATACTAACTCATGACTGATGGGATAATGCTGGCTTTGAGAATTTCGTGAAAATTAGAAGAAAGTCTCTAATTTCGAGAGCATCAAGTTCTGGTAACAAGCTTCCAGCGGGAGGACTTAGGACAAAAAGCACTTATCCCTAGAATGGAGACATGAAAGGGAAGGTGTGGGTGGCTTCCCAATCTAGTAGGGGACTGTATTTGGTGACCCAGCGATTCTACAGGTAAGTGAAACCATGCAGGTACAAACACGTCATGTTGAGCAACTGTCAGATCTCCCTGCTCCAGCCCTTGGCTGGCTCACATGGCTGTTTGCACTCAGGATCTTAATCCTTGGCAGCTCAGGATCCATTTCTGGATGCAGGGAGGAAGGGCAGTCCAGCTCAGCCAGCACATGGGTGTGCACTCTGGAGTGCCAATACCCGCTGCAGACACTGGAGGGAAAGTACCAGCATCCAGCATGACTCATAGGTCTGGCCTCAGAAGAGTATTTCAGGTGTGGATGAACTGCCCCTTGGAGCTGCTCCACTTCATAATGAGCAGCTTTCTCTGCTGATTATAAAGAGGAGGGTGACAGGCGCAGGCTCACACACTTCCGTTTTATGTGCTGTCAGGTCAGAGGTACCCTGACCTATGGAAACAAAGGTTTTGTTGTTGTTACACTAGTCGAACAGTGGCAGATCACGTTAATGTCTAAAAATACCCAGAGGAACCCTAAAACTAATGTGTGTACGCGCACTTGCAGCAGCCAACAGAGGAGCCCTTCTGAATACTTTTAAGGGAGAAATCAAGTGTCTCAGTGCCATCTTGTGGAATGATCTGTGTAAAAGGACAAGTAGTGGCAAGAGACATATCCAGTGATCCATTATGCCATCCTAAAAGCATGCTGGAGTTTTAGGGAATTTAGTGGTAATGTCTGGGATTATGCTGAAAATACTATCACCAAACCAAAGGTTTATATTGCAAACTGGGATTGCTTTTTTCCCTGAGAAAACTGCAAGTCCGTGGGAGCTTAGTGTTCCCAGAAATTAGCCGTTCCTGTTTTTCAGCCCAAATGAGAACACGGAGATGCCTATAGTTAATGCTTGAATGCAGGAGACAAAGCCTTTCAGAGCCCACAAGGAAGGAATCCACTTGTCAGGCTCCCTGAGATCTAGGAGTGAAAACCAAAGTTGTAGGTCCAGTTGTGGGGGATACTGACCCACTCACACCTCATCCATGTGAGGAAGGCTGTGAGATCTCCAATACACGCAGATGCCAGGACCTCAGCTTTACATGTCAGCTGGAAATTACCACGTGCAGAAGAAACTTGAGGCTCGTCACCACCCTGACCTGGTTCTCTGGGGACCATGCTTCTGTAATAACCAGCCAATAAACATCAGTATAGCAGAAAACGAAGAGACCTGGAAAGATTTATTGGCCACTTTTTCTGTGCCACAGCATGCTCACAGACTCACGGAACAGAGAAGCCTTCCCACGTAGAAATAAGCTGTAGGAACACCCTTGAGAGCAGTGAGATTATCACCTGTCATGATTAAATGGTCCTTAGTATCAGAGACAGATTAGTAAATTCCTGCATGTTTAGCCAAGTGTTCACTGAGGTCAATAGCTGATCTGTCGCAGGAGGAGGGCTTACCCCAATCCATAAAATCGTTCCCTGCCATAAAATAGACAGTCATCTGTCTGAAGGTGGCCTACTAGGATGCTGGGGAGGGACTCTTCATCAGGGACTGTAGTGGTAGGAAAAGGGGCAATAGGCTTAGACTTAAACTGGGGAAATTTAGGTTAGATCTAAGGAAGAAGTTCTTCACAGTGAGGTTGATGAGGCACTGGAACAGGTGCCCAGAAAAGTGGTAAATGCTCCATCCCTGGCAGTGCTCAAGATGAGGTTGGACAGAGCCCTGGGTGATATGGTCTAGTGTGGGGTGTCCCTGCCTGTGGCAGGGGGTTGGAACTAGATGATCTTAAAGTCTTTTCCAACCCAAACCATCCTACGATTCTATGGGGCAGAGAGGGGAATTGGGTTCCCAGGTTCTTCCATGCATCTGCTCAGTGTCCTGTGGGGGAAAGAAAAGCTCATGAACTTTTGCAATGCGTTAGTGCAAATGGATACAACACCAGAGGCAGCAGGAGCAGAGCACTGCATCCTCACCGTGGAAGCTGTTGGTGACCCTCCCAGATCTGTGAACCATGTCCTCTCCAGAGCAACACTGGGAAGCTGCAGTGGGTTGAGAGGAAGGTGGAGAAAACCAGCAAGGAACCAGATGAGGCTCACAGGAAGAGGTCTTGAGTGCTCATGGTTTACACTTTTCAGTGATTAAGCAAAGGTATTAAAACTTCTTCACAGTGGAGAGGTAAGAGCACATGGTGAGCAGGGAGATAACCAGAGGGAATCAGGAGAAGGACAAGGAGTCAACACAATAAGGGCTCTGCTCTGGCAGACAGATGGGATCAGAGGTCTCTGGGACCATTGCTGAGATGGGTGTTCCCTTGCCCCAGATGAAGGGACAGACTGGAGGAGGGCAGCAGGGAGGCTCTGCACTAGTGTGGGTGGACACAGGTACATTCAGCAAGAGTAAATATTCAACCTGAAGCAACACTCAAGGCATTGTGCTCTTCCCAGCTGCAGGTAGTGGTGCACACCAGCTCTAGGGAGAGCATCATCCCCAAAGGCTGGGCATTCAAATATCCTGCAAAGCACAGGCAAACAGTCCTGCTCTCATCTGTTAAAACAAAATGGCACGAAACCACCAGCCAGTGAGTTACAATGCAGAGCAGAGCCAAAATTCCTGATCGCTACCTGTGGACAAGGTTATGGAGAAAGATAGCCTTTAGGAGCACACCAAGGCTATTTATAGCTCCACTGCTTTGGAGATAGGCTGCTCCTGGGCAGGTGCACAAGTGTTTGCAAAGCCCGGTAGCAGAAGTACTGCATCCTCATCATATAGTTTTAAAAGGATGGCATTTGTGTGTGGGAAGACTTCGAAGCTGTCCGCTTCTTTATTGGCCTGTTCATCGTTAACCAAATGAACAAAGGTGTCTGGGGGTGAAGGGAGGTTGCCAAGTTTCAAAGGGTAACGTGGCTCAGAGAAACAAAGTGTGCTGTCACAATAGGAGCTGCCGTGGCTGCAGTCTGGAGGCAGAGAGCAAAATGCTGGAGAAGATTCAGAAGGCGCTCACGATTCGTAGTGTCACCATCAGGGAGATGCTGGCAGAAGCGCTGGGGATGTACATCCTCATGGTAAGGAAGCAATGGGCCAGATGTGCATGTGCATGTGTGTGTGTGCAGGGAGGGTGAGAGGGTAAGTGTTTAGAAGCTGTAAGGTCAATAGTTTCCTACCACATCCTCAGGGTTGCTCAGCATCTGGTTGCTACTTCTTACCCCTTTGCTCTGGTGGGGTGCAGCTTCCCACCAGGAAGACATCTGCCTAAACCTTATGGATGAAAAATGCAGTGTGGAGAGTGGGAGGTTGCCACTGGGAGCAGTTGGAGATAAAAGCATAGAATTGCTTAGATTGGAAAAGACCTTTAAGATCATTGGGTCCAACCATTAACCCAGGACTGCCAAGGCCACCACTAAACCTTGTCCTCAAGTGCCACATCTGCACATCTTTTAAATACCTCCAGGGATGGCGACTCCATCACTGCCCTGGGCAGCTTGTTCCAATGCCTCAGCACTCTCTCTGTGAAGAAATTGTTCTTAATATCCAACCTGAACCTCCCCTGGCACAGCTTGAGGCTGTTTCCTCTTGTCCTGTCACTTGTAATTGGGAGAAGAGACCGACCCCACCTCACTACAACCTCCTTTCAGGCAGTTGTAGAGGGCAATAAGGTCCCCCCTGAAGCTTCTCTTCTCCAGACTAAACCCCCCAGGTCCCTCAGCCGTTCCCCATCACACTGGATCTCCAGACCCTTCACCAGCCCTGTTGTCCTTTTCTGGGCACTCTACTGTTTCAGTTCTCTGAAAACAGTTCTCTGAATAAAAGGAGGGTAAGACTGGGAATGTGACCAAAGAGCAGAATCTGGTCAGATGGGACAACCCAATGCTTGTGCCAAACCCCCTGAGAGATCCCATGCAGTGAACTGAGGCTTTTCTACTTGCTGTCCCAGAGGTGATGGGGTGGCTGGGGGGTCCGGCACAGGTTTGGGGATCAGACCCTGAATCCTTTACCACTGACAGCCTCTGTGAAATGAGAGCAGTTTTCATCTGTCTTCCTGTTAGGGTTGCCAGGGTAATGAATGCCTGTAAAACTCTCTGGAACCACAACCCACCATTACAGCATGCTTTACAGCTGTAATTACCAGCTTGTAAAGCATGCTAGGATTTCACTTTTGGTTTTCTTACGCTGGCAGATGAATAGTGTTTATCTATATCATACAGAAACTCAGCCCTTGCCTGAAGGATCTGTTTCATGTAGAAAAAGAGACATGGTTTTGAGCTCTTGTGCTGCTTTGGTGGTATTTGGGGAGTGGGTGAGGAAAGCTTTGCAGACAGAATTGACCCCTGGCTGGGGTGAGGTGCCCACCAGGACCAGAGCCTTCATGTGTTGGACCATCATATACAAATGACATCCTCCCTCTGAAAAGACCTAGAAGCTGTCTGTGCCAACTTACTATACCTGGGCATAGCCTGGGCTGAGATGCTTGGGACTGGACAGAGGCAGGCACTGGAAGGGTTGGGGATAGCCCCAAAAATTTGTACTTGGAGATGTGCACAGGTGGAAGATGAGGTTTGTGTGAGCATGGGGACCTTCAGACTAAGCTGTCTGACACAAAGGTGCTTATTTTCAAGGGCAACGACTGCACATGAAAAGGACGCTTGCACATCCAGCTCCTTGAGGTTCAGCCCTACTACACATGTAGCTTTACATGCATTGGAAGTCTGAGTACAGACATCTGTGGCTCCTCAGCAGGAGCTGAGCAAACCATTTTCCTTTCCATCCCCTTTGCTTTTTGGTGGCGGAAGTTCCCAGGTGATAAAGTTCAGAGGTGTCCTGCCTGGGCTGCCTCTAGCAAGCAGCATGAGGAGACTTTCCCCTGCACTCTGACAGTCCAAGGTAGATTTTGTAGCCTGTGGCTCGCTCTGACTTTCCTTTCACTGATCCCTGTAAGGGAATAAAGTAGGAGGAGGGACACTACACATGGACCCCTATCAAGGGCTGGCAACAAATAGCATTCAGCACTTAGATGTAGCACCCAGCAGCCCCCAGGCCTTCAGTGCAACCAGGAGTGTGCTGGATACATGTCAATGATGCCTGGATGGCTGTTATTTGGATGATAGTGCTCAGCCCAGGGCTTCTTGCTTTAATGGGCAGGCAGGTTCATAAAGGAGGGAACTAGTAAACAGCACGAGGAGTGGGGAGGTAGGGAAATAAATAGGGTATTTTGGAACTAGGAGAATAGAGGAAGAGACCATAGGTCTGGATCTGTCCTGAAATACACATATTTCAGGATACTGGTGTTCAGCCATGTCTCCTTCATTACGCCCCTCTCTCTGCACCTCCGTGCTGTCCTACAAAACCTGTGCATTATGCATTTGGCTTCTCTTGGATGTGGCTTTGGAAAGTCAGAGATGAGTAGGCAGATTTTGTGTAAGGGCTTTGCAGATGCTGGAGAACATCCCAAACAGTGCTTTTTTTGGATTTTGGTGGGTTTTGCTGGGGCAGACAAAGAGGGGCTCACACAGAGAGTGTGCTTTATGTTTACGAAAGAAATACGAACAGTGTCCCTGGGGAACAGGGGGTTTGGTGATGTCTGGAAGGGAAGAGGGAGAGCACATGTATGAGACAAAATTTGGATCCAGGCAGAAAAGATCACAGTCAGAAAAGACAGAGCACAAGTTTAGATGCTGGTGAACACATTGACATTTTTGTCTTGGAGGGACATGCCACCCTGGATAAACAGCAGTCTAGTCCAAGAAGCAGGATACACTCTCCAATCACCAAGTGGTTTCTGAGGTAGACACCTCAAGAGAAGCTTTGTCCTTCTCCAGATTTCAGTGTAAGACCTGTGCAAAGAACTGATTTTTCCACCATCTGAACACATTTAAAAAGCAAAATAGAATTTACTTTCAGGCCAGAGCAATTTCTTGAATATGCCTTTTCCTGCTGGAGAGTGTTTACTTTGCTGCTGAAATTTTTTTCCTGGTTCCACTTTAGTCACTAAAAAAATATTGAAACTTTGGTTGTTTTCAAACTGAATGTGTGTGTGTTGAAAGGAAAAGTCAAAACGGAATTTCCTTCTTCGTTTTTTTTTTCTCTGGAATAAGGATCAAAATTAGAGTTGGGTTTGGCAAATAGCTGTGTGCTGCCCAAACTACATTCTTAGTCAACAAATAGAACATCAGGGAAAGAGAGACAAAAAGAATTTGCCCACTGTCCTTCCATCCATCTTGGGCATTGTCTCCCGATGCTTTGGTGATGCTCCCCTGGCTCACGTCCCTGGTTTCAGGCACAGATGCCTTTACTGTGGCTGTGGATGTGATCCCTCTTGAGCCCCAGATCTTGATGTGGTGGTTTGGGGTTTGTCTCACCACATCCAGTGATGACTAGAGTGCTTGTTTTGGTGTGATGGGCACCAGTGAGGAATAACCCATCTACTGCTTCAGTCTGTGCAGGGGAGGCTCATTCTTCATCTCCTGACCATGGGCACCTTAGAGTCTTCCTGTCTTGGGGACTTTATTAGTATTGCAGAAAAACTATTAAAGAAGCTCTGTCCACCACAGCAATGAAGGTACTTCTAACACTCCTTTCTCTCTTTCTTTTTCCATGCACTAGGTCTTTGGCCTGTCTTCTGTGGCACAAGTGGTATTAGGAAGACAAAACTTTGGGCAGCATCTGAGCATCAATTTGGGATTTGGCATTGGTGTTACCTTGGGCATCCATGCGGCTGGAGGAATCTCTGGTGAGCAGGACACTTGAGCCTGGGACATCTCTATGTCTCATAAGGGCCATGTGCATCGGGGGCAGCAGGAGCGGGATGTGGAGGGGTGGGTGATGTCATGGCAAGGTGAAATAGTGCCCTCACCCGAAGTCAGGGCAGTCTTAGGGTCCCCAAGCAAGAAGAGCAGAGCAGGTTTGGTGACCATAACCAGGGTCAGCCTTGTGACACAATGATCACATCCAAGTCCATAGGGAGGAGGCAGGTCTGAGGTCAAGCCAAGGTGTCCCAGTGGTGCAGCGAGGTCAGGAGAAGCAGGGAACAAGGCAGTCACAGCATACATAAAGAATTCTGATCCCAAATGCATGTCCTGAGATGAGGCAGGGGCAAGAGGGACAGGGACAGTGGTGGATGTTCAGCCATCCCCTCCTGTTGTGGTCAGCAGAGCCTGGTTTCAGCAGTGCCCCTGTTAGGCGCATGGGATATAGCATCATGGCCCAAGGAGAGAAGAAGGTCTGAAAGCATGCTGCTGGTGTGACCCATGGGGAAGTAAATACTTTATTGCAAAGGAGAGCTTACCTCTGATGTTGCAACAAGGAATGGTATGCAAATTTTGTCCTTATCATCCACACCCATGGGCACACACCCCGCAAGAACTCAGGAGGTGGTGTTTCAGGGCCATGGAGTGTTATCTCTCACATGACAAGGGCATTACCTTTGCCTTGTGGAATTTCTGCATTTGTTTGCACCAAGAGAAGACATTAGGGGCTCTAGCGGGCAGAAAATTAAAGCAAGTCCTTGCTCTTGAACTGCTGGAGCAGAGAGATGTCCAAGGCTGGCTTGAAGAGGAAAATTATTCCATGCAAGCAGCCAGTTCATGGTCTCCCTGTCCTTTTGGAGCTGGTGGAGACATCCTGGGGAAGTGGGCTGAGGAAAGTAGGTCCCTGCAGTTCCAGGTGACATTTGAGATGGAGGGATTGGAGGTGAAAGAAAGGGTCTCAGATCATCCAGCAAGAGTCTGGTTCAAAAGCCAGCTTCAGGGCTTCCTGGCACTGTAATATGGCATCATTTGTGCCACAGGATGCTTCTTGTGATCTTTGAAATGCCTGGTCATGATGGCAAAGGATCAGAGAGTCAAAGAAAAAGGGACCTCCCCCATGTCGGTTGTGGCAGTACATGCACTTTCACTTCACTCTGTCCTGTACTTTGATGAGGTGATGTGTGTCTGGATGTTACTCTTTCCGAGTCTGGAGTCGGAGATGGCCACTAAGACTGGAACATTTATTGACCTCCAAAGTTTACACCTACCAGGCAGGAAAAGCAAGTATTTCCTTTGGACTCATGGGGAGATGAGGCCCAGAGAACAAATGTAGTTTGCACTGAGGGCACCATTGGATACCAAACTCCTCCATAGAAAGTGCCCCCTCTAAACAGGGATGTAAGGAAATGCAGTCCAAGATTACAAACTCTGCAAGGGAAGGACAGGGTCTGCTTCACACTACTGGGAGCAACCATGGTCTGGGCATGAGTAACCATCCTGGTAACCCCCTTCTCAATGCAGTGATATCTAACAGTTAACCTGAGTCCCTGCAGCTCCCATCAGCTGGGGTGCTCAGGTCTGCCAGAATGAGGCCCTCTCTTGAGATTGTTTGGAATAAGATTTGCCTCATCTATCTGTAGCTATATAAAAGGTGGGTGATCAGTCTAAGTTCTGGGCTCCCCTTAAGCTGAATAGAGAGAAACCTATATAGAGATGCGTCTCTGGCAGTTGAAATGACCCACTCTCTGAAGGCAGCCTGTGGTCTACAGAGTTTTAAGAAAACTAAAGCTAGGAGCTCTCTAATCCGCATCATTCAGTAGCCCAAGGAAAGCCCAGGCCAGTTTTGAGGGACCCTGCCCTGACAGAGTCTTGGTGTCCTGGATCAACATCTGGGTGGTTGCTGTGGGGTGCGGGGCATGCTCCAAAACAGCTGTATCAGGGCTGAGGCCAGTTTCTTTTGCTGTGATTTTGCAGAAGCTCATCTGAATGCTGCCATCACCATCACACACTGCATTTTAGGAAGTCTCCCTTGGACAAAGCTCCCGGCTTATCTGATCGGCCAGTTCCTGGGCTCCTTTACAGCAGCTGCCACTGTCTTTGGCCTCTACTATGGTATGGTTGTGTGTTTTACCTCAGGCTTTCTTGTGGGCATCATTTCAGTCTTAACTCACAGTGTGTCAATAAAGACTTCCTTTTGCAATGCCCAGCATGATGGCTGGGTGAGAAAGGTGAGGTCCTCGCTTGTGGGACAGACCTTCATAGCTCCAGATCAGAGCAGGGTGCACATACCTGTGGGAAGGATGTGCAGTTCTTGGAGAACATAGCTCCTTTTGCTCAGGGCATTCCCATTGCTAAAACCTGCCCTCAGCTCAAGGCCAGGAGCTGCATTTTGTCAGCTTTCTGTTTCCAAAAGTCTGCAAGGGCTGAAGTTAAATACCATGTATTAGGCACAGCTGAAGCTCTGGGGGACTCTGCTGGTCCGTGTATAACAGGACAGCAGACATCTGTGGTTTTGAGTTGTGAGTAGAGGACCCACCACCCAATGGCTCCAGCACGCCTCAGTCTCTGAGAGGCAGGGGATGGAGGCCTCCAGTGCATCCAGAGCATCCAGCCTGCCCCAGGCTCCCAGAGCAGGGACACGGAGTTGGTAGGTTTAAGGAAGCAACTGCAAACCAAAGTCTGCAGTTGACAGGTATGAGTGAGATCATGCCCTGCCTGGGGTGCGTCACGTCCACTGTATCTCCCATTGCCTCTCTTCCTCTTGGTGTCCATGCTGGCTGCAACGCGTGGACTCATGTATGTGCCATGATCAACTCTGCTAACTCCTCTAATTCCCGTTTCTCCTAGATGCTCTGCACGAATACACCAAGGGGAACTTCACAGTGACAGGACCTACGGCCACGGCGTCGATCTTCTCCACCTACCCTGCTCCCTATATGTCCTTGCCGGGAAGCTTCTTCACAGAGGTCAGTGGGGACTGCTGCCATGTGCTGGGGGAAGGCTGGTGGTAACAGTGTGCAGACACAATCACAACCTCTACTCCAAGGAGCCCACCATCCAGAGCAGGTGCCTGACAGGTAGGATCCAAGGCACCTTGGTGGCTGAGCAAGCCTACAAGGTAATGCCTGCAGGCTTGGTCCCAGTGCCCTCCAAACACCTTCCCTGCATGCATCCCAGGCCATGGGAAGCTGAGCTGTATCATGAACCATCTCCTTTGGGCTCTGTGCAATTCTCTGAACTCTTCTTCCTCTTCCTGGATCCTACACATGCTCTGTCCTCATGGGCAGCTCTGCCTGCTGCCCCTCACCAGTACGGAGCACCCAGGGCTGCCTTCATGTAGAATCATAAAAAGGTTTGGGTCGGAAAGGACCTCAAGATCATCCAGTTCTAACCCTGCTGCCATGGGCAGGGGTGCCTCCCATTAGACCATGTCACCCAAGGCTCTGTCCAACCTGGCCTTGAACACTGCCAGGGATGGAGCATTTACACTTCTTTGGGCAACCCATTCCCGTGCCTCACCACCCTCACTGCAAAGAACTTCTTCCTTATATCCAACCTGAGCCCAAGGCTCTCCAGCTGCATGTTCTGAAGCAGAAAGAGACAGGAGTCATCACCTGTATTCAAACAACAGTCCTGACATCTTGGGCACTACAGATCTACAACTGCCGGCTATGTATTGTCACAGGTGGGAGATTCAGTGTCCCAGAGGAGAATCTCCTATATGCTTTTAGTCCTGAAAGGGCTGATGCAACAGGCTATATGAAACCTCACTCCTTCTAGGAAGGAACAGATTTGTCTTGTTAGCAGGTTTGTGATGGGTCTGCCTCTGTCAGATGAAATGTACTTAAAATAACCCATGTCCCTAACCTGAAAGTTGGGGGGACAAGATGGTGCTGAGAAATTTGTATCAGCATTTGTAGAGCATTTTTGGTGATGAGGTGGAGGTATTTCTGCTGGGAAATAAGTAAACGATTTTATTCCATCCACCTGTGAAGCAGGAAAAAGATCAAGGTCCGCCCCACCTTGATCAGATCATGAATCCCAGCTGCTCTTTCAATCTGGGAAGTCTCTTCCTCTCTGTGGAGGAAGGTCCTTCTGCATTCCCCATTCTCCCTACTGACCTGTTGTTCCTTTCCTGCTCCTGCAGTTTCTAGCAACAGCGATGCTGCTCCTGGGCATTCTGATCATCCACGATGAGAAAAACAACGGGGCCCTGAAAGGCACACAAGCCCTGCTCACGGGTATCCTTGTCCTGGGCATCGGCCTGGGGATGGGGATGAACACAGGCTATGCCATAAACCCCTCCCGGGACCTGCCTCCCAGGATCTTCACAGCAATTGCTGGCTGGGGAACTGATGTCTTCACGTGAGTGACCCGCTTTGCTTTTACACTGCTCAGCTTGCAGTGAGAGCAGATGCCAAGCCCAAGACAGAATGACCACAAAGACTTTTTCTTTGGGCCAAGTGATGATGGTGTCAGTGCAGAGTGCGTTCTCCATTCTTAGAGAGCAAAAGTTGTGCATAGAGGAGGCTGGTGCACTATGTGCACAAAAATCTGGGTACACTAATTCTCTGCATGAGATTCATCTTGACATTTGGACTCCTCAATTTGGGCACCAAATTGGCCACCTCTTAGCTGGAGGTCTAGGTGGTTGCATCGCAGTGGCTGGAAAGCCAGAGAGTGAGTGATTCAGCTCACATGAAACCAGGTACTTACAGCTGTATTACTGAATATCTCTCTTAAATTTAGAGGTCTGAATCTGGAGATGAAACTCTGCCTTCCCCTGCTTACTGATGGTGCCATGCTATGGCTTTTCCCATGGTGAGGGCATTAGCAGAGTCTCCTGCCCATTAATCTCATTAAATTTCCAGAAAATAAGCGTGAGAGCTTGGTAGAGGAGGTGCAGATGTTACTGGAAATGGGGAGGGAAAAGAGGTGTGTGTGTCTGTCTGACAGTCACACTCATCAGGATCACGCAGACTATCTCTATAGGAGAGCAAGAAACCTGCAGACAGTGCACCAACACATTTCCAAGGAGGAAAATGATCCTCCCTCCAGCAGTTATGCTGGTGGGTAGGATGTAGGGCCCAGTATGTGAAGGGGGACTAGACACCTCTGCTCACACAGCTCACTCCTGCCCCAGCAGATGTGGCAGTAGGGCAGCAGTTCCAATATGGCTCATCGGCTGCCTCTTCTCTGTTTCATTTCAGGGCTGGACATCACTGGTGGTGGGTCCCACTCACAGCACCGATTCTGGGAAGTCTGGCTGGTGTTTTCATCCACAAAATCTTCATTGATTTTCATAATCTACCTGTCACAGGAAGTGAGAATGAGAAAGGACAGAGAACGGTGGAGGTTTCTACGCTGTGACGGCCACATGTTCTGAGGAAAGGACTTGACATCAAAGCCTAGGTGGATGTATGGACTGACAGCCAAAGGGTAAACAAGTGGATAAGGGCATGTGCAATGATGCTGCCAGAGCACACCACTTCTCTACCCCGCAGGTGGAGAAATGTGGGACCAGTTTTCAATAAACTCTGTTTAAGCAGACAAATTCGGTCTCTGACACATTGGGCAGACCTGGGTAGGGCTAGACCTGTTTGTGACCTGAAGAAACTACTCAGTGTCCCTGTGTAAAAGTCTGCCAAAGATAAAATCATCACAATCTGGAGAAAAGCAAAACAGAGCTGCAAGACTCCAGATACCTGTACGTTCATAGAATCATAGAATGGTTTGGGCTCGAAAGGACCTTAAAGATCATCTAGTTCCAACCCCCTGCCATAGGCAGGGAGACCTTCACTAGATCAAAACACAGTATATAACAGTGGCAGAAACACCTTAATTAACTTAAACAAATTTTGATCTGGAATATTCTTTGGTAAGAGGTAAATACTGAGGGATGAGAGGCTTAAGCTTGCTTCTGTTTGATAAACCCTAACAAACACCTGGTTTGGCAGAGCATAAAGAGCAAGGATAGTCTGAAATACAAACGTGAACCTGTTTTATTTTTTTCGTGCTTGTTTTTTTTTTCCCTTTTGATCTGAACATTCAGGAAGCACCAAAAAATTAGTAAACTAAGCCACAAAGTTTCCTCATTTCTGGCACTGCTCTACTGGAACATGTTGGTGTCATGGAATTATGTGTGTTACCAACAGGCTGGACTTTAACTACCATCATATGAAAGGATTCAGACCCAAACACTCAAATAAACAAAAACCAAAACCAAAGCTCTTTTCCCACTCTACATGCATGAGAAATGTGGGAAGAGGCTGCCCTGTTGCTGTAGGAAGTCTGCCACCTCCATCTAAATGAGGAAGTGGACCTGCAAGAGCCTTTCATGATTGAGGTATCATCAGAATAAAAGTAAAACAGTATCAGAAGTTTCCTGTCACCAGCAGGGTAACAAGAGTCTTAACTTTCCTAGGCAGTGCTTAAGCAAGTATAGTATGCATGTCAAGCACATGACTGCAGTCCCAGGGTGCTATGAACACACAATACAGGGATCTCCGTGAGTAGGAAGTAAAAGAACATCACTACTGCACAGAATTCCAGAAAATAACATTTACTGGCTTTAATGATTGTTCACATCTATTAATATAGTTATAGGCTGGACCAGATGATCCTTGAGGTCCTTTCCAACCTTGTATTGTATAATTCTATTAAAAGGACCACTAACGTGGTGTGGGGTGGTAGGTACTGACATCTCTGCTTCCTCTTTGAGCTGACCTTATGTTAGTAGAGCACCCACAACAGATCTTCACCTGGCACAAGATGCACATCAGCTTCAGAGGGCTGAGGAGCATTAGAGGATTTTCTCTCTCTTGGGGGTGGCAAAAGGCAGCTGTCAGGCAATGCAGAAACTGCACTTGAGGGTGAGCCCTGGACAGTGCTGGAAACCAAGCACAGCATGCCAGAGCTGGGGCTGATGGATGCAGAGACTTTGAACACCAAGTGGACGACAGAAGTGTGTTGAACAGCTGTCAGACAGCTGAGTCTTTTGGGCTATGTGAACTAAACTGGGAACTTCAGAGTAGCTCTGGATGGGATTAGCTAAAAGACACTGTAATCCACCCCTTCTCAGTGAGACTGTCCACTGCATTAGAAAAAAACCCCAACAAACGAAACAATCCAACTTGTGCCCTCCTTTTACCATACATGCTTGTACATGTGCTCCCAAAGCATCTTCAAATACCCAATTACTCTGAAGGAAAACATTAAATTCTTTATTAAAATACTACTAAGCGCTTACAGGCTTCCTCTTTCTGAAGGCCATACAAATACTTGTGAAAGCCTCACAATGTCCCTGTGAGGTAGGTTTGTATTATGTAATTATGTGACTGCTTCACAAATAAAAGATGATACTGCTTAAATAATCAATGCTTACTTGAAGATGGTTACTTTAATTTCCCTGCTTAGGCACAAAATGTGTGGGTGGCTACCATGTGTTTCCAGCACACCTAAGAAGACTGAATAGCACAGAAAAGTAATGGAAATTGTAAATAAATACCAGCAGGTATTTAATAAATAAAATGTGTAAATAAAAAACAGCAGTGGATGGATTAAAGTGCAGTTCTAACCTGACGACTTAGAGTATTAAAACAGCATCAGGAGCTTCTAAGGCTGTTGGGCCTCAGTGGGACCAGGTCAGATCCTGCCTAGTTGAAAAGTGACAAAGGCTGTTTGAATGGTCAACTTTGCAAATGAATGTATGACAAAACAAGGGGTCCTCCTGGCTACGGGACTCTCAACATCACTGACCCAGTGTTTCAGCAATTCCCACAACAGGAGAAACCAGAGGCAGTGAGGGATCTTGCAGCTTCTGGCTACCTTCAGGCTTACTGGGAAGGACATCACACAGACTTGACTACCTGAGAAGATATGGCACAAAGGTCAAAAATGAAAAGGGTGAGGTACTTAGTGCTGCCTTTGCCTCAGTCTTTAATAGTCACACCTGCCACCCTGAGGGTACTCAGATCCCTGAGTTGGATGGCAGAGATGGGGAACTGATTGAAGTCCTCATAATTCAGGAAGAAATGGTTAGCAACCACTTAGTTAGGTTCCACTTAGATGTACACAAGCCTATGGGGCTGGATGTGTGACACCCAAGAGTCCTGAAGGAGCTGGCAGAGTAGTTTTCCAAGCCACTCTCCATTATCTATCAGCAGTCCTGCTCTAGTGGGTGGGTCCCAGGGGATTGGAGGATGGCCAACATGATACCTCTCTACAAAAAGAGCAGGAAGGAACCCTGAAACTCCAGGCCTGTCAGCCTGACCTCAGTGCTGGGGAAGGTCACGGAGCCCATGATCCTAAGTGAGATCATAAAGCACATGTGAGCAATCAGGCCCAGCCAGCATGGGTTCATGAAAGACAGGTCCTGCTTGACCAACCTGATCTCATTCTACAATAAGGTGACCCTCCTAGTTGATGAGGGAAAGGCTGTGGACATTGCCTATTTGGATTTTAGTAAAGCATTTGACACTCTCTGCCACAGCGTTCTCCTGGAGAAACTGGCTGGGAGTGCTGACAGATAGCCAGCTGAGCATAAACCAGCTTATGCCCAGGCAGCCAAGAAGACCAACAGCATCCTGGGCTGTATCAGCAGCACTGTGGCAGCAGGGCCAGGGCAGTGATCATCCCCCTGCACTGGGCACCGGTGCGGCTGCACCTCAAATCCTATGTTCAGATCTGGGCCTCTCACTTCAAGAGAGACATCAAGGTGCTGGTGTGGGGCCAGAGAAGGGCAACGGAGCTGGTGAAGGGTCTGGAGCACAAGTGTGATGAGGAACGGCTGAGGGACCTGGGGGGTCTGGAGAAGAGAACTTTCAGGGGGGACCTTATCGCTCTCTGCAACTGCCTGAAAGAAGGTTGTAGTGAGGTGGGGTTGGTTTCTTCTCCCAAGGAACAAGTGATAGGACAAGAGGAAACAGTCTCAAGCTGTGCCAGAGGAGGTTTAGACTGGATATTTGGAACAATTTCTTCACAGAAAGGGTGCTCAGGTGTTGGAGCAGGCTGCCCCCAGGGCAGTGCTGGAGACACCGTCCCTGAAGTGTTCAAAAAACATGTAGCTGAGGCCCTCAGTGACATGGGTTAGTGGTGGCCTTGGCAGTGCTGGGGTAATGGTTGGACTTGATCTTAAAGGTCTTTTCCAACCTAATTGATTCTATGATTCCAAGTGGTCTGGGCTGTAGAGCAAGCAACTAGGTCAGTGCAGAGACATTGAAGCCCAAGGTCTCTTTGAACCATGACTCTGAGAGCAGAAGTTAGAAGGAGCACAGGGAAGTGCAGAGTTTGATTCTGTCAGAAGCAAAAAGCATATCTTTGTTCAGTGGGTTCCAGGCTAATCCATAGCATGCAAGGTCAGGACAGGTTTCTTTCAAAGGAGATAGCAGAAATATCTTCATACACTGTATTTCAGCATGGGTCTATTAAAGTAATGGTGACTTACATTTGCTTTCATTTCATTGCTGTAGCTGCACAAGAACAAAAGCTTCCCAATAGAGCAGTGACATCAAGGGCTTCTTCATGCCCTCTGGAAAGTACATGCTGCAAGTAGCAGAAGGAAATGAAATCAATGTCTCAAGTTTTTTTCTCACAGTCTCAAGAAACTATATCCCTCCCATGTTAAAGTACATTGTGGCTGTATTTCATGCAAATGCTGCAATGTGTTTTCCACAGGCATATCTATTCATGCACAAGGAACTCAGTCTGAACCACTGACTCTGCATTGGAGAACATCAAAGCTTGTTGCAAATGCTGTTGAGGGTCAGATCTGGGGGTCTCACTTCCTTGAAGAATTCCCAGCTAGCGAGGATGTCTTGGAGGAGGTCATGCTCGTGTGACTCTTTTGGGCGCCAGCTGGCTGGGAAGGTTGTTTCTTTTTGATCACTGGTGTTTTGTTCTTGCTTTTAAATACCTTATTGGGGTCCAGCTTGTTCACAAAGGAATCAGCTTCTTCAGAGAGGAGAGATGTGTTGATGGTTATGGGTTTATACATGTTAAACCATTGCTGAAAGGCAGGATGGTGGGGAAGGAAGAGGTTAAAATCAGACTGCAATTAGACATTTCTGCCCTGTTCCCCCTCCCTCCTGAGACTTGATTTTGATCATACACCACTTATCAGTTGCAATTTACAGGACTGCACAGAGTGCCTTGTGATAAGGATACACAAGGCACAGCAACAGTCCTGGAACTGCCCCACATTCCAGACAGAGAAGAGGAGAACCAGACACAAACCTAAAACTACCTTTCCTGCAGTGTAACTCCTATCAGGAGCAACTCTTGATTTAAACAACAGGAGGAAAAGCAAAGGGAGGGGTTGAAACTAAACCACACTTACTCAAATTCAGACAGACAGAAGAGATTTAAAATCCTTGGAATTTAAATATGCTTATGAATTGAAACCAAACTAGTTGAACTCTTAAAATACAGCCTCTCTCCCTCTCTTTGCACATACAACAATGCCGATTTTTTAACTCTTTACGCAAAGGATTTTGTGTTTATTTCTCTTTGGTTGGATTTTACATCTAGAAGTGACCATAACAAGTTTTTTTTTTTGGTTCCCAGATGCAGTCCTCATCTTTGGTGTTTTTCCTATCAGTTTTCCATTGTCAAAATCAGGAAATAAAACTGTGGGCATTATGGCATTACAAATCCCACTGAAACTGTAAGCAAAATGTTGAGTAAGATAAACAAAAGATCAATATGAAAATGTAGATGGCAATCTCTTCATGTACTGCTTAACGGAAAACAGCTTTAATATGCCACCCCTGAAGACCTTTAAAAATGATAATGGTTAACACGCTAGGAGGATTTTAACTAGCAAAGGAGGCAAAAGATTAGGGAATACATGAATGATTTCACTAAGGTTTGTGAATATACTGAACATAACAAAATATTCTAGTAGGAAAGCTACAGAGAGGCAGAGCACAGACATATGCTAGAGTACCACGTGCACAGCCTCCACTGATAAAGTAGAGCACAGTGTAACAGGGAAGACACCAGAAATACAGAGAACAAAACTCTATAGCCACTGATAGATGGAAAGTTGGCAGTGATTTAGTGAGTAGTTCTGATGCATGCAGATATCAAGGCAGGACCAAGGAATGTCATGCTGGTAAGACAGCTGGCATGTCTGGGTGAAGTGCAGGACTCTCATTGAGACCTGCCTGGCCTTGCCAGCATGCACAGACATTGTACTGACTTATCTGCTGTGTTCAATAGTATTGTCAGTTCCATTCCCCAGCCACTCACAAGGCGGAATGAGGGTTAGGGCTGAAGGCCCAGTCTAACACTGAGGAATGGCAGGTGCTTCTAATAGCAGGGTCCTTGCAGAGCAGAATAGCAGTTTTAATAATAATAATCAGGGGCTGGAATGGTCACAAGGCTGTACCTGAAGCTCTCCTACAACTACTTCTAGGACCGATAGCATTTAAATTGCCCCTTTTTTTGGCATCATTTTCATCAAGGCATCCCTTCATGACTGAGGAGGATGCAAAGGAATTGGTATTCTTGGCAGGGCTCAAGCTCATAGTCTTCTCTGGGCTTCAATCTCATTTGTACTTGGGCTTTCCTCTTCACCCAGAGAGCAGTAGGCTCTCATTTGGTACTATGCACAGAGAACTGTTCTAGACAATCTTACATAGCTGTGGGGATGATTGGCTTTACATCTCCTCAGTTGCCAACAGTCTCGTAAGTGGAGGTTTGCTTCGGAGTCAAGAAAGCACAGAAATAATTGGGGTTTCACTACCTGCTGTTAGAGATCAAAGGTAGATCCCAACTCTGGTGAGGAAAGCAGGGTTAACACAAAATGTTAGTGAATTCACTAACATAAATGAATGACTGTTAACATGATATAGGGGAAAGACTCATGGCCCCTTCCATGGCTCATTAAGGAGGCCCACTCAAGACTACAAACTGCTTGTCAAAAGGTGGGAAGATGTTTTTACATCTATACTCGTGCAAAATACTGATGAGCTGTCCTACCTTGGCCTGGGGGCTGACCCCATAGCTGGTGAAGGCATACTGCCACTGTGGAAGACCCAGGTGGGTAATGAGCAGGCGGTAGTAGGCTGTGAAGGTTTTGGTGAGGAAATGCCAATACAGAGCTCTGTCCAGGAACCATATCTCTGTGTCTGGGGAGACAACTAGAACATCACAAACACAGATTACACTGTTGTTTTGCAGTGGTAAGATCAACCCCTGGCCATTGACAGGTGGGAGACACAACACACTTAGCAGAAAGGCTGCAGCTTCTAAAACACAGCATCCCTGACTAACACAGACGATTATCCAAAGGCAATATGGTTTAACTGTTAGAGCATGGGGACTGAAAAAGACTGGTTCTGCTACCAGCTTTACTAAAAATTCTCGTGCAATATCCATTGTACTGACTTTCCCCACCATACAATGGATGCAATGCAGTTCCTTCCCAACCTGGAACTGATACGCTGCATGGAATATGCTTGGACATCAGCAACTTCGTAGCGTTAAGTTCAAAGTACAATTATGGCAAACATTTATCTACCCCACAAAGTAAAAAGCAACTAACTCAATTGTCAGTCATCTGGATTACTGAATAGAGTCCAGAGTCTGGAAGTCTTGGGACTGTGTGCTGCCAACAAAAACACATTTTGCAAATCCTTCCACCGTGATCAAGTATTTCTTTGGTGGGTACATCCTTTGTAGCATAAAATCCATGATTTTACTTGTGAAATTGAGATGCTGAACACTGCTAATTAAACACACTGCCCCCTGCATTGACATCAACACTGGCAAACAACGCTCCCTTCCCTTGCCCAGGTTACCCACTGCCTGTGCTGAAATCACTAACACTGCAAGGCAAGAGGACAAGTAAGTTCTGCCTTGGGAGCTGCAGTCACACCCAATGAACACACAAGATAACAGCCAGAGAGTTTTGTTAAGAACAGGTATATCACAATTGCACACCTCTACACAGTGAATGAACATGTATACGTGTACACCTAGTGACCTGTGCACTGTGTCCCATGAGAACTGCTTTACTAGTGACTCAGATGTTTCACTAATTGCTGCAACAGTTTTCTCTGTATCTGTCAGAAGAAACAGCTCAGTTCACATCTTTCACGTTGCTCTTCAACCCTGACTACCAAATTTTGACCAAGTTAGCATCGGGAGGCTCTGCATCCATGCACAAGGTGGAATAACTAGTCTAAGTCTGTCTCAATCAGGACCTTTTTTAGCATCTACCCATTGCTTCCAAGAACAGTTACAGGCCTTCTCATCAAAATGTAATGGAATTGTTCCCAGCTACGTAAGTAACCAGAGATATGTTAGTGGTGCTCTGTATTATTTCAGCGTGGATGTCTGCAGGTCATACGTGAATGCTTTCCTGTTTGTATGCATGCAGAAATCGTAAGTTATAATTCAGACTCCAACATTAAAAGGAGGGAAATCATTAGCTCTGGTAAAGTTTCTATGAGGTTTAATCCCTGACTTCAATGGAGGCAAGACATCCCAGTAAATGTTCATCTACAAGTTGCAAAGAAGATCAGAAATATATGATGATTCTACACATGTGGCTTCCAGATACAATCCACAATGAAAGATGTCTAACTTTGCTCTTTTCAGTCTTACCTGGTTTAGCGTGCTTATAAACAAGACAAACTTTTCCATTCCCATTGCATGGGTCTAATTCAAAGATGAGACTACGAGAATCGAAGTGTGGCTTCTCTGGTTTGTCTCCACTGCCTGAAAACAGAAAAAACCGTTGATGAAATATTTGGAAAACTGACTGTGACTCAGCTGCCAAAAGGCAATTCATTTGATATTTATTAATAAATCAGCTGAGTAACAACTAAATCTATATTAATACTTCTTGACTAAGTTGCCCGTGCTGAAAAAAAAAAAAAAAGAATTAAACCAAAAACTGAGAAAAATTTTAATCTCTGTTAGGAAAACAAACCAGAGTCAAAATCAGTTGTCTGAAAAAAGATATCAAGCTACTCTCTAGTCCTTCCCTGGCATAAAGAAAGATCAGCTCCCAAGAGGTGTTTGTCTACTCTTTTCTTACAGTTCTCCAGTGCTGGAGATGCCACAATCTCCTGACAGTCAACCCAAATCCATCGTTACCAATTAGATGTTTTCCTCAGGTGGATCCTAAATCTTCCTTGCTGCAGGTGAAGCTGATTATTTGTGTTCTATCCATCATCTCTTTCTTGCCCTACTTTACTCTTTTCTAAGGAGGACAGGGAGAACAGTTTATTCTTTTTCTCTTGCCAGAAGTCTTTGATGAACTTGGAAACAAAAACATTTCTTCATACATTCCAGGGTGACATCAGTGTCCTTCGCAACAGCCACAGAGTCTGACTCATATTCAACTTGTGACCCACAAGAACCACAGAGCATTTCTACAGGACCATTCTGGGACTGCGTAGCTGCAAGTTCTTGCAGAACATCATTTTGAATTTTAAAGCTGCTTGGGACATAAGAGCTCATCAGAAGAATTTTCCGTGGAAGTCAGGATAAGAACTCTTGTAGGGATGTAACTTTTTCTCAGTGTACCTCAGTGTACCATCAGTGGCTAAATGGAAGCAGAATTTGTCCCATTTCATTACAATGGCTAGAAGACCAGGACTGCAGCCAAGCTGGAATGTGCAGAAAGATACCTTCCAGCCATATTTAGCAGCTACAAGAGCTATAGAGACTCAGGGACAAGACTTAAACCAAATAGCTATTTTTTAAGGAGTCAGCACGACACCTGGCTCTATTCTTACCTGCTTTACTCTTCCAGTCTTTCTAGACTGTAAGAGATCTGAGAAAAGGAGTGGGCTTTTCTTTTTCCCTCCAAACTGCAGCATGCCCAGCATTTTTAGGCAGTCCGCAAACACACATTTTCCAGTGTCACCTCACATTTACATGTATTTAGCAGAGTTACTTTTCCAGTTCCAAAGAGCACATCTAGCTGCCTTTTCACTACCAAGACACAAACTGTTTTCTTTTGTTCATGTAACACTACAAGGACACAAAGACTTTAGAAGCTGAATCACTGGAGGAAGCCTCAGTTAAAAAATAAATAGGGAAAAGGCAGAATAGGAGGCTGCCAGGCTGTTAAAAAGAGGATGCAAGTAACACTGGCAACTGGCAGCATTAACAATCCCCACGAGATTCTCAGCATACAGGCCTACCTCTCAAGGCTGTAGGGGACTGATAGGACATGTAGTAGATCCAGCCCAGGAGACAAAGCAAATCCCACCTACTTGGAGCAACTTTTGCTGTTGCTATATCCATGTGCTACATAGAATCATAGAATAGTTAGGGTTGGAAAGGACCTTCCTAACATCATCCTGACAGAGCAAAAGGGATGTGACACAGAACATTTTCTACCTGTTAACAGGACCTTACCTTCCTCGCCTGTGTCATCTTCCAGGTCAGCAAGAGTTGGTGCATTAGGCAGAGCGTACATAGAGGAACCTCCAAGCCGACATAGCTTCGAGACACTATTAATCACCATGGAGCCCAGGGGCATTGGTGTATCTGCAATAAGACTGACTGTTAATCACATAGTGTCAGAAGCTATTTTCTGTTCTTCCACACATCAACTCAACCTCTTCTAAAACACAGAGAGGCAGAAGAGATGGGTATACCCAGCAGGCCTGGACACTTAACCAAGTCAGGCTCTAGAGGAGCAAATATTAGGCATTTTCAAACATATAATCACACTTACAGGTGACGTGACACCATCTCAGAGCTGTGCTGGTACAAGAATTACGCTGCTGGCCAAGCCTGTGCTGCAGCTGTTAGCCCAGTCCTGTGAGACTGGCTATTAAATATCCTGCTAGCTACAACCACCTCCTCAAAACCCTTTTCCCTGCTGCTGTCCTTCCTACCAGGAACCACCTCACCTGTTCACAGCTTATTGGGCAGCTTATCCTCTTCCACCCCATATACCTGCTCAGGGTGCATCCTCTTGGTTCCCACTCCAACAGAGGGTTATCTGTGTTGTCAACATGTGGGTGTTCCTAAATGAACGCTTGAAGACTTGCCACTTGTCTCTTCTGATGATTAGAACTGTTACCAGACATCAAGCACCCTGTTCCACCATAAGCCAGTGTGAAAGGCCTCAGTAGGCACTACTGGATGCTTGCTTAAACAAGGCAGGCATGTGAGCTGCACTGCACTCTTTGCAGTTGTGTGCCCTGAAAACAAGACTCTTCAGAGCCACAACACACTAAATCCCACTTGAAACATGATGGGACCCAGTGCAGGTGCCAAAGCCCTGACGGCAACTTGTTTCTGAAATGAAATTCCACTTCCTGAGGAACAACCCTGTAGTTCACACCCATCTGTGGAAGTAAGCAGTGTCCACAGCCTAATTTGACAACCTCACTTGAAGGCAACAAGAGCCAGCATAATAATTGCAGGGCTCCGGCGGAGAGTGAATGAACTGCCTAACTCTTGCCAAACAAGGATGGACAACAAACCTTGATCCTCTTCCTACTTCCACCACAGACTCCAGAAATTGCTCCAGTCAATGGACTTGAGCTGGTGGAAAGCAGAATCATGCTCCAGCATGTACATACAGTTTTTAATGAGAAAGACACATTATCAGAGGGTAACTCTTCCTACTGCTTTATGATAGGACAAGGTACTAGAGCTGCTTCTCTCTCCAAAAACTACAGAGGCAGTGTAGGTACGAGATTTAAACTACACACCTAAATCTGAGTGTCAACAGATGGCCAGTGTACTACAGAACGGCATTTATGTCAGTAAGATTTTTTTGGTTTCTAGCCAGTATTCAGTGTACATGTCTCTTCTGTGGAAGTTCAGCATATGCAAGCAAGAGGCTTCCTGTTGCACCAGGAAGGGACCTCTGACGTGCAGGCATATTTTTTTCCTCACATCTCTAATATAGTCTACTATCCCATGCAGGACTACACTCACTTATTAATTCAGAGGTCAGTTTTCTGTAGTCACTGATGAAGCTGCCTAGCAGAAACAAGCTACTTTTTTTTTGAAAGTTAAGGAATGGTGCTATTTTATTAATTCAAAGTTATTTGCTGCATGTGCTTTTCCTCAGACTAATGCAGGATGCAGACAGATGTGTACTGACTGTGCAGAAAGTAAGTTTGAAATTAAAGAGATTCTGCAAAGGAAAGACTGGCTGCAATGAAATGAGGGTATTGGTGCAGAAGAATACATGGACTTACCATCAGTCTTCACACTCCAGGTCATCTGAAAGCCATCAGTCATCAGATAGAAGTTCTTTAAATCCTCTGGCAATAAGCAGGAGTTTTTCTGCAAATAACAATCAAAATGTCATGGGAAGATGCAGAATGTGACCCAAACCCAAAGAACAACTGAATGTCAAATCACATCATAGAATCATGAAATCACAGTATACCAGGTCGGAAGGGACCTCAAGGATCATCTGGTCCAACCTTGGCGAACTCACAGTGTAGACCCTGTCCAGCTGAATACTGAAAGTGTCCTGTGTTGGAGAATCCACCATTTCCCTGGGGAGATAATTCCAATGGCTGAATGTTCCCACTGTGAACAATTTTCCGTATGTCCAGTTGGAATCTCCCCAGGAGTAACTTGTGCCCATTGTCCCATGTCTTTTCCACATTACTCCTTGTAAAAAGGGAGTCTCCATCTTCTTTGTAACCACACTGAAGTAACCCTGATGGGCCTATAATTCGACAGGTCTTCCTTTAAGCTCTCCTGGTAGATGGGGATAACATTTTCCTTCTTCCGGTCTTCTGGGACATGTCCTATATCCATGACTTCTCATAACATTATGGAGAGTGGCCTTGCAATTTCGTCAGCACTCTCTCTTAATACCCTTGAGTGGATATTGTCAGGGACCATCGATTAGCAGGGGTCAAGCTCCTGTAACAGTTCACATACCAACTTTTCCTCCACTGACAGGGGGTCTGTGTTTGAATCAACCTGGATTCTTGTTCCCACGGCCTGGAGCCCAAAAGTGCTGGTAAAGACAGAAGGGAAGAAAGTGAACCTCTGCCTTTTCAGCGCTATTGGTGAGTTATTCCCCTCTCTTGCTTAACAGTGGGCCAATATTTTCCTTCTGTTTCTGCTTGTTGTTCTCATACCTGAGGAACTCTTTCTTGTAGTTTTGACACCTCTGGCCAACTGAAATTTGAGCTGAGCTTTTGCTTTTCTAACTGTGTGTCTGCACACGCTGGCAATGTCCTTGAAGTTCTCAACAGGTATTCATCTGCTTTTCCATCTCTGGTATGCTTATCTTCAGAGTTTGAGCAGATTCAGAAGTTCGCAGTTAAGACGAGGGGGTCTCTTGCTCTGTCTACTTTCCTTACTTTTAAATGTGATTAACTGGTTTTGTGCTTCCAGGAGAGTGTTCTTGAAAATCTCACAGCACTCGCCAGCTCCTTTTTCCTCCACGGAACCTTCCCCTGGTATCCCCCCGCTAACAGAGCTCTGAGCGAGTTTACTGGTGTAAAATCTAAAACCTTTGCCTTAGTACTAAACTTCAGTGTGCTCAGCCAGATCCCAAACTCCACAATACAGTGATCCCTACAGCCAAGGCCATCACTAACTGAGAATATTACAAAGCAGCTTTTCTTGGTTTGCGAGTAGCAGCAAGTTCAGCAGTGCCTCGTTCCTGGTTTGTCATCTGTCATTCCTAGTTTGACCAATGTCATCTAACGTTTGAATGAAGCAGTCCTTTACACAGTCCAGCAACTTGATGGATGACATGAGAGCCACATTATTTTTCTTTCAACAAATGTCTGGGTAGTTGAAGTCCCCCATGAGAATCAGGCTCTGTTGACCTGAAGCTTGCTTAAGTGACTCAAATATTGCTTTGTTGGCCTTATTGTCTTGTTTTGGAGGTCAGTAGCAGATGCCTACTGTAAGATGCCCCTTGGAGACAACCACTCTGATCTTGACCCAGAGGCATTTGACAGGGCTTCCACAATCGTCATAGCTGACTACTACACATCCAAGGTACAGAAATATTTGCCACCAAATGTTTTGCTCAACTCCAAGACAACTCAAATTAGCTCAAATATCTCATTCTAAAAACTTGAGAGAAAACTATTTTTGGGTCTGTGCTACCGTAGTTACAAAGATTACTTTGGAAAATTCCACAATGAGCAGTCAGTCATCTCAAGATTATTACACGATTGTTCCCTAACTGACATAGCATATCATCCTTTGACACTGACAGCCACTCCAAGGTCACATATATAGGAACAGTCAGCTTTTTCATATATTTGGCTTAGAAAAGTAGAGTTTTGCTTAAGTGAAATCAGACTAAACCCACCTGTTTCACTAAATCATGTATAACATTAGCACAAGGACTCTCTTCTTCTGAGGGATTTCTGTTCCAAGAAGGTGAGAGAAGCACAGACTCAATACTTGCTTGTAATCAAGCAGGTTTTTGATGTTTCACTTAACAAACAGTATGTGTGCAAATACACACAGATTCAAACTCACAAAACTGCTGGTCTGGCTTCATCCCACTGAATTTCAGTGCTCAGCTGGGGCTCGTAAGCCTGCTTCCCCTGAGCTAAGAGTGAAAGAAGCAATCCCAGTGAGCTGGTGAAAGCACTACTAAGAACCAGGACCTCTTCTATACCTATCTTGGTTGCGGAAGGAGCCTTTCTTAAGCAACAAATATGAGGAAGGGATTCCAGAAGCTACATTTTACAGGGAAAAATGGAGAAGTAATATGAAGTTTGCAACACAGCATGTCTGATAATTCAGTAACTTTCACAACAGGATTTTCAGCCTTTTCTAAAAAAGGTGTATTTCTTCCTTTCAGCCAGTTTTAAAGACATGCTGTTGGACATGGCCTACTCTTTGCGCAGAGTTTCATACTCAAAGCAAGAAAAGACAGAATTACAGACTTTAAGAACATCTATAGGTCAGTAGTGCTGTCCCTCATATATGCTTACCCTGCCACAGATCAAGAGGTTGTTCAGGTAGGTATTCACAGCCTGGCCTCAGAGGCATGGGTGGGTTTTGAAGCAGTTACAGAATTGCTTTGGAGAAAGCAGAGCAATCAGATGTTAATGGCTTTCCAATATTGTGCCTCTGCTGGGACAACTTCCCCACAGCTACTAGAAAACATAACATTCAAAGTCTCATAAAATAAAGGAAGAATACTCTGGTAACCAGTAGGTAAGGAAAAGAAACACGTACATGCTGTTCATGTAGATTTATTTCACTAGGGACATTAATTTGTAGTATCTCAAGAGATGTTGGTCTGATTCTTCTCCGTGTCTGCAACTTGTACACGTCCAGATATCTGCCCTAATGTTGCCCCAATGCATCTATAAGGGGGAGCTACCTGCCAGCTGTGCATCCAGATGCAGTGCTGGCCTTTGGTCACCAGTGACTGGGACAAGCAAGGGAAGGTGCTGGCCTCCTCCTGTTCACATCCCTTCCCTCCGCTAGGACCAGGGCAGCCCTCCTGTCTATTAAAGCTTTAGTCTCAGTCACTTTCTTTGAGTTCTTACAGTCCCTGTCCCCTAAGCTGTGGTGTATCTGCTGTGCAGAACCCTCTAACACACCCACAACCTTTACTCCTACATGTTTACTTTCTAAGCATATCCATTTATGTCAGTAGACTGCTACTGACAAGTCCCAGATATTAATGGCTTTGCAGCTTTCAATAGGCCAGGTCACTTGACTTAACCCATCAGCAGCCTGGTTCCTAGCTCAGTGCTTTTCTAAGCCAGGTAGGGGAAATCTTCAGAGGCAACAGCTACTAAAGCAGGAATCTGATGCTGTAGAAACTTTGTATTAAGGAGAATTTATTGTCCTTTGATAAGAGCCTGCTGATGCCTGAGGCCCTGGTGGTAAGTTTCAGGAGATCACTAAGCCACGTGTACATATCTGAAGTTCTTCAAATGCCTTTAACAAACACACCTTCTTCCGTGGGTTCTTCTCAGTCCTAAATATTTACAATTTCATGCTGCACTTTCACCACTTCCAGTTTCAAGCTGTTGCTGTAAGCACAGTGACAAGGATTAAAACTATGAAGAAAGAAAATATGACAGACCTCAGAAGGCCTGTCAAAGCCTCAGAAGAGTACAAGTGTTTACACAGCACTTTCAGTCCATTTCAAGCCCCCCCCAGTTTTAACTAACCTACCCCAGTAGTAAAAACACATATGCAAACAGCTCTCTAGACTTCAGTAGCTGTTCTCCATCCATTGGGATGACAAAATCTATGTTTTTAAAACTTCCACTGTAGTATCCAGTTAAATACTACTACAGACTGGGCACAGCTCAATTTAACAAACATAGCAGATTAAGACATGGAAAAATCACATCTGAACAGGCCTTCTGCTCTGAACCTCTCTTTCTGGATGGAAAGATTAACATGTTTCTCCAAACGGCTGTGCTCACTGTGCTCACTTTATTTTAGGATTCACCTAACCATGTCACTTTTCACGACTTTCCAAATGATGGAGCAAAATGCATGGGTAGAAAATGCCGTACGAGAGCACATCTGGGGTCTATAGGAAAATACCTCCCTATAGAAAGCTTCACTAATAGCGATCTCACAGAAAGGATCCATTGATCTGTTATGTTATGCTCAGCCACACGACCCTATGATGTTAAAACAGTGATCTTGTGACAGCAGAGTCACAGAAACAAGCCACTAGTAGATATTAAAAATGGCTTCTCAAGCCCTGTACTCCCCCAGCTCAACTGGTAGTTTCCAGGGTTGTGATCTCCAGCTCCATAAAATACAATATTCCTAATAAACTGCCAGAAGTGGCTTAACCACAGACCTGGCAAGCAGCTGTTTTCACTACAGTCATCTGGTTACACTCATCAGCTCATAAAACAAAATATCCCGAGTGCCCAATATGGTGTGTGAGGTCTATTTCTTTTGTTTATTGTCTGTAATATCCCCAAATATTATGTCTCCCAAGTCTCCCAAGAAAGCACAGTCCATTGAGGATAGAGAAGAGTATTAGAACCAGGGTATTTTTGTTGCCAAGACCTCATCAGCAGTGGATCCAGAGCTGAAACACTGACATATGGCAATTCACTTAAAGCACTGTTGAAACAGTGCCTCTCAACCAAATATCCCAAAGAAATGAACAACAATCAAAGTATATAGCTTGAAAGAGACTTCTTTTAAAAACTTAACGAGTTTTATCCAACTTCTGGGGAGAGAAAGAAGGGGTGTATGTCACTCTCAGGGCTTCCAAGTAGTAGCAGCCTCCTTTTTCTCTCCCTAATGTTTCATGACTGGTCTGCCCCAGCTGCCAGTGAATGCAGATGTTAATTTTTCTAACATACTGAGATGTTCTTGTTGCAGCTTTTATAAATCTGATTGGGGAGGCTCCCAGGAGATCATCATGCTTGGATTTCCTGCCCCGAAAGGTAAGGGGCTGGGGCAGACCTGTCTCCTGCAGTAGAGAACAGGATTTGGCAGTTCTGTTGAGAATACTGGTGTGTAACCATTTTTTAAAATCAGAATATTATGAAGTCCCACAGGAGAGGATGTCAGAAGCATCATCTATCTCCCAAAAGTCCTCCAGCCTCTCTCCCATTACAGGGCTTGAAGAAATATACCTTTCCTCATGCACTGGTTCTGCTGGATCCACTTTCCCACTCTCTCATGGTCAGGGCCACAAGGTAAGCTCAAGATGGGCAGATCCTGTGCTTCTGGGGATCAGGGATGGAAGGCTTACCTAATGCTGAGGGAGGACATTACAAGGAGGATGGCAAGGACCCTTGTGGATGTGCAAACTTTTGGGTCGAAAAGAGATGCAATGAGGAAGACTTCTAGAACAGCCACGAACAACCCCCACGGTTCACACTGAGATTTGCATGCAGAGAGTTTCCAAATTGTTTGGCAGCTTAAGACTGTCCACAACAGGAAAGCATCAGACTGCTTGAGAGCTTTTTAATAGCTTTATTACTGAAAAATAAATCTTCACACACAAAGTGCCTTAGGAGAAACAACAAATTTCCCTTGTAGAGTTGTAGAACATCAAAGCTCCAGCAACATGATGGGCAGGGACTGCTTACACCCAGCCAGGGGCAGATCAGACACTGCTAATAAGCTAATTAGAAGAACGGGCAAAATGAACCCCTTCATTTTCCTTGGCCTGCTGTGGTGCTGAGCACTGTGGTGCTCCAGCTCTCCCCAACAGAATGTGATTTTCTGATTCTGAAAATCAAAACAACGATGTGAGAGACTTATTTCTCTTCTGGTTGAGGCAAAAAATAAAATGTGGTTCAGACAGTCATAGCAGACACCAGAATACCTCCTATCACTATTCTAGTGTAACACCTACTTTTAAAAACTGCACATTGAAGGGAGCAAGGCAGTTGGCAGCTTAATTTTAGGAGTGGGAATGGGTTCATAGGACATTGTTATTAGCACTGGTGTTCCAGTGACCTGGAAACTCTCTCTCTACTCCCCCTTCTGTTGCTTATCTTACTTTCTTGAGGAAGAGATATCTTCTTGATAGGTCTAAATATATCAAAAGATGAAAAAATTATCTGTTTTTATTTAAATATTTTGAGCTGCTTTAAAGTTTTGGGGAAGTGATGCTACCTGTGTATGTATGTAACAATTATATGCCTTACATATCTTAGTGAGTGTGCTGATTTCCATTAAAATATCGATTTCAAGTTTGATTTCCTGACCATCTCTTTCTGGTTCTACAGAAAGCCTTAGGAAAAAAACCTTTTCAGCTCTCCTACTGTCTTACTGCACTGTCTCCTGTCATGAAGCTCACCTTCCTCTGCAAAGCCTCATAGCAGCTAATGGACATTCAACAAGCTGATCTAGGATTTTAAAACTTCCACCACAGCACCCAGTTAAATACCAGCACAAACCAGGCACAGCCCAATTTAACAAGAACAGCTGATAGAGGCAAAAAATTTGCACATTGCCAGTATTATTAGAGCATGATTTTAATCTAGAATCATAGAATGGTTAGGGTTCAAAAGGACCTTAAGATTTATAATTTAAAGAAATGTTTACTTTCTTTTAGGAGCTCCTGAATACCATATATTTTCTCTCAGCAAAAATACTGTTCCATTGCAAAACTGAAATAGGATTGGAAAAATTGCTTCTAGAAAAAACAAAACAAAACAGAACAAACATAGAGCTTTTATTTGGCGACTGCCGATGAAACCACTTTTCCTTCCATCATACAAAAACCCCTGCAAATACTTTCATAACCAAAAACATAGAGAAGAGCTACAAATATAGACTGTGACAAGATCTTGTTATAATCTCACCTACAGAGAAACAATTTTGTGCATAACTATTGCCGCCTAGTGGCTGCGAAAAAACCCAGTGATAAAAGTGAATGCTGGATACACTTAAACTTGTATTCAAATTCAAACAGGATGAGTTTGAGGAAAAGTGAGGTACAAGGTTATTCTGGAAGGACCTTGTAAGATGCTGAGTGCTTTACCCTTAATCATCATTGCAGGACATATTGCAATTGCATGGACTGTGTTAGATATCAGATTTCACCTCCAAAGCTCAAGAAAAAAAGTAGGAAAAAAGAGTTACCTTTTAATTCAAGAAGTAGATTTCAGGCTTTGTCAACGCAAATGGAACAAAAAGCAAAGAAATAGACTGCAAAGTCCTTCACCGTCAGCAGTCTGCTGTTTAACATTCACCATCTACTTCCACAATGAACTTAAGTCCATCCCTGGTGGGTTGGGGCTGGAGCTGAAGTTTTGTTTTGACATCTTTGGAGCCAAGTGCTTTGGTTACAGCTCTTCAAAGTATGGCTTTACAAGAATAGCTCGATTTTGAAACAAGCCCAATTTAGTTTGGAGGAGTAGGAGCACCTGAATATGAGAGCAGTGCTATGCTCCGGAGAAGCAGTCCTCTCCACTCAACAGAAGAACGAGCAAATGTCATTCTGCTGCCTCCAGGCCTGAGCTGGCTCACAGTCAGAGGCCTCAGACTTTCCAGCCCAGTTAATGTGACACCTGAACAACAGCTACAGGAGATCAGGAATCAATTCACACGAACCTGAAAAACCGGACACTTCTGCCTGAGCACAGTTTCTCGCTACTGTACAGGTTTCAGTAAATACCATAGGTTTACATCACATACATTCTGACCTGGGTTTATAAATTCTTGATAAATATCACTAACTGGGATAGGGCGTTACCAAAACCAGTGCAAGATTCTTTGCTACTGTTTAAGAACAACTGTAAAGGGCAAGGAGTCACCACAGGGGAAGTTATTTCAGGCAGTGGTAATGTGCAGTCCCTGGGAGCGTGTGCGGTAGGGTATAGCCAGAGTTGGAGCAGTAAGAGGATGATTCACTTATCTCCACCCTCTGCAATGCAAAGGCCAGTCAGCTTTACTGTCTCTTCACTATATCTGAATGACACCTTGAAAATAGTTACGCCACTTACTGGCTGGGATAGAGTTAATTTTATTCCTAATAGCTTGTATTTGGCTTTTGCCTGAGAACAATGCTAACAGTACACCCATGTTTTAGTTGTTGCTAAGTAGCACTTACTCTGATCAAGGACTTTTCAGTCTCTCATGCTCTGCCAGTGAGGAGGGGCACAAGAAGCCCAGAGAGAATAGCCCCGAACTAGCCAAAAGGGTATTCCATACCACAGCTTGCACTGTTCATCACTTGGCTGTTGTGTTTTGTTTTGGTTTTTTTTGTTGGGGAAGCAGGGTGGGGGTGTGTGTGTGTGTAGAGGGAGCAGGGTTTATTCCTTCCTCTGTCTCTTTATTTCCTTAAAAAAAAAATAATAATTGTTACTATTATTATTGTTGTTGTGTTATTATATCTTACTTTTATATCAATTATTAAACTGTTCTTACCTCAACCCACAGGTTTTTACCTTTTTTCCCCGATTATCCTCCCAGTCTTACTGGGGAGGAAAGGGAGTGAGTGAGCAGCTGCGTGGTACTTAGTTGCCAGCTGGGGTTAAACCACGACATCCACCACGGTCATGGGATTGATAAGCACATGTATATTCAAAAATGGGACCAAAAATACTATCTCTGCCCAGAAGAGTCACAGAGCAGTACTCAGGAGCCCTCTGGTCATCTAATGTGGAGTGAAGGTAGCATGTGTCCTTCACAGTCTTCTAGAAGGGGCAATGAGACATGCTTTGGCCAAAAGACTGGGTTGGTTAGATGAAGAGGAGGTGGAAGAAGAAGCTAGGAGAAATGGAGGTGAATAGCTGAGAATGAAAATATAAATAGATAATTGGAAAGAACTGAGTGGCTCAGTGGTATTTTCCAGCTTGAGGACTCTGCCTTTGATGGCTATGAATAATGAAGAGCTTCTCCATTTTGTTTGAAAGGGAGTAAGAAAATGGTTTCAGACCCGAGTCAGAACAATGTTTGTTCTCCACTGAGTCACCACCATTGCTGCCTACTACAGTTATGTCATTTCTTTTTAGAGTTGTCATTCTGAATATACCCACACTGCACATGTTTCTTTAACAGATCAGGTGCATTCAATAGCCTAAAAGACAGAGTAATACCTGATTAAAACAACCAACCAACATCTCTTTAGGTTCCACTGTGCCTCAAACTCGGTGGCAGGCTGTCTTCACATTAAAACAACGGGCAGCCATTGCATTTGACATTCTCCATGGGCTGCTGTACATTCAGGCAGACCTCATTGCAGTATTAGCACAAAAATACTCACTTGCTCCCATGAAATGATTGTGTGGCGTTCAGCTGGCTCTTTTTCCACAAACTTCACCTCGGCAACTCCTGGAGAAGTCTCTAAAAGGAAAAGAAGAGCATGTTTGCAGCTGGCACTGTGAGCCAGACAGTTTTGCAAGTTATTGTGACTGACAGCTCAGGAAAAGGCATTAATAACTGCAAGCATTGTGCTGGTGACTGAGCAGTCACTTTCTTTTGTTTGTAACTGTACTCGGCATGTCTTGGCATAAGGATGCCTAGGGCTGCACAAGATGTCATCCTTTGATGTTTTTTATAGACATATATACACACACACACACACATACTTTGTATTCAAGGCGTGATCTTTTGCAGAGCTTTCAAGGGAAAATAAACCATGGGTTCCTAGGACTCTGAAACTTTTTCTTTGTAAGCGTGCTCTGTGGTTTCAGTTGGGTAGGATATTCTCAGCTTGACACAAGATGTTGTAGAAGTGTTGCTGTGAATTGCTAACAACCGTATTCCACAAAGATGGCACACTTCAGCTCTGGATTCAGTGGTTTTGAACAGGCGCAGAGTCTGAGCCTGCTGAAGGGATCTGCATGAGCAAACATCAGCTCATGCAGATCCCAGCTGGACACACGTGAATTTGCTATGAGCACCAAGCTCATAATTTATAAAAATCATCTGAATATTTTATGGGAAAGAATGATATGAAAATGAAAGATACTAATCTACATGGTGCTGTCCTGGCGGGTGTGCATGGCAGAACAGTCTCCCTTGCACTTATTATTTTATAATGTTTTACTTCATCTACAGCCAACTGAAAGAGTTCCCACTGACTTCATTCACTTTGGATCATGTCCAGAAAGACTACTAACTTCTTGTGGGAACTGCAAGCCCAGCTCACAGGGCCGCTGTGGAATAGGAGTGATCACTATACAGGGCTTTCAAGAGCAGCTCTGCTGTGAAAGTATTGGCTCCCAAAGCAGTCACATGTATTAAAATTGCTTTCTGGTAAAACATACACAGTGCACTAGACAGGAAAGGCAGGCACTAGAGAGCTTTGGTTTGTTTTTTATCTCTAGTGCTGGGCTTTTAATTCTAGCAGTAGTGTTGTCCTGCTGTGTTGTCTGTTCTGTTGGTGGAAGAGCAGCATGTAGTTTCAGAAAGTCTAAACTTCACTTAATTGGAAGTACTGATTGGTATGCTGACAGATAATTTAAAAGACAGAACATGGTGCTAGAAACCAAACTCCAAGTTGAAGACAGAAAAAAGAAAAATGAAGAAAAAGAAAAATCACAGTAGGTCACCTAGGTAATCTGTCTGTCCAAGGGTCGTCCAAACATACACAGGATTCTGATGTTTGGCCAAGTTTTACTTCCAGTAGGTGGGTGCAAGGCAGGGGGATATGTCTCTTGCTCAAATATAAGCCGTCCATGTGTATTCTGTTTCTAAAGAAGTGTGTGGAATCAATGATCTAACTGGTCTCTTCCATCTAAGCTATGCAAGCTAATCATAATAATAGAGTAATTGTTATTTCTGTGATCAAAGAAAACAGCAGGGACGTTTAATTCATCATGCACAACAGCTTGGCTGGGATGATGGAAAATTATGTATCCTATCAGTCAGAGAAGATACCTAGGAATGAGAACGAGAAAACTGTGACTTCTAAAGGGGCCTAATCCAAATCCAAGATCAAAAGAAAGAGAAATTCAGTCTTAAAAGCTTGAATGTTATACTAAAAATATCCTGTGGGTAAACTGGTGACCATGATTAACAGATGTGTGTAGGTATGGATGAGAGCTCCATTAAACATTAATGAGGAAAATAAGCCTACCGTGAGTTGCTTTTTCTTCCAGATGGAAGAAATAAAGAAGTCACCTAGGTTAGACAAAAGGATAAAGCTTAACTAGTTCAGGTGACTCCTCCCTATAACTATTCTGAATCAAGATCACAGTAAACTCTGTGCTGCTTTCATGACATTTCTTATGGAAGCTTCCAAAAATGCTCTGCAGTATTAATTACAAGGAATCTATGTAATGGTGTGACACAAAGCTGAAGTGGAAATCATCACAGTATTATCAGCCCTTACAGTACTGCTAATACTGCCACCAAGTTGGATAAACTCTCAGGATCTTTTAAAAATGTGTGAACAGTTATATTCTTATCTAATAAAGACTATAAATAGCTCAGCATGGTCCTGCTCTGGGCAGCCCAGTACAGCTAACACCTCCCATTCAGATTTAGTTGTGAGCAATTAACCTTTCTGAAATTTGCTGTTATTCATAGAACATCAGCAAAATTAATCCTACGGGCAATGGAAAAGATGCCTCTCTTTTCTTCTCAAATTATAACCTCTCTAATGGTTGTGAGAAACCTACCACTTTGTAAGGCCTTTCACAGGGACTAGAAGTTAAAAAGAACAAAACAACCTCCTCCCCCCCAACCTCATATATAGAATATGTTTAAGGGGGGGGGGGGGGGGCTTGAAATGGTGCCATGAACATTTGTTCATAAAGGTACTGGAAAATTGGGCCTCAAGTTCCCATATACCATATATGCAAAATTTTCTTGCTTAAGAGGAGTGTGTTGAGTTTCATTACATACTCATTTTTATCTCTGAAGAAAAAAAATAAGTTCCACAACAGAGTTAAAAGTTTATTACTGCTTTTATGTTATGGCAGGCAGAAAAGCATCTAATGGCTTCATGAGACTTCCCAAAAGAAGATTTAAAATAAGATAGTTTCTAGTGCTGCAAACTACTGAGTAAGGCATCTTTCTGAATGAAATACGCTCTGTAATTTGAAAGAAACAAGCACTGAACAGATGGGCAATGCTTCCCAATTAGCTCAGTAATTCTAATTAATAGGTTGCTACAATTTACATGCTTTGGACTACTTCACTGGGAAAGAATTTGCAAAATTCCCAGAGGGACTGAATAGAGAGAGATGAGAACCAGCATAAAACACTGCTGCAATGGACTGGGGTGTGCACTGCTATATTGCACAACACAAGCGATCAGAGATACAGACAGAAAGCCAAAGAAAAACCAAACACAAACCAGGGCACATCTTCCATATCAAAGGGATGCTTCAAGAGTTTCAGAGCCCAGCTGGCATTGCCAAGCCTCGCTGGTGTAAATAACACACCTACCCCAAACAATTTATATGGCGACATTGCTTTTGGACATAGATAACATCCTGTTAGATTGCATACTTCTGAGCCTGGGTGGTGAAAACGTGGGCAGGGCTAGTAACTTTTCAAAAAGAGCTGCTTCAAAGAAGAATGTGCCATGATGGTTGATCAGCAGTAGTTTCACCCTTTTAATGCTCTCACAAAGTACAATGATAACATTATCCTGCCCTCCTAGCAGGAAAACAAGAAAAAACAAACAAAATCCCCCAAAATGCCCAATAGTAAGTCAGTAAGAGAATGCTGAACAGAGACTGACGATGAAATCCTGTCCTAACTGAAGCCTACAGCAAGGATTTTACCCTGATCTTTTAATGTTGTCTAAGCAGCTACCTAAAAACACGTGCAACCGGTGATACTCTCAGGTTGCCAAACGAAACCCACTGTCCTGCAATACAGCAGCTGAGTGAGGACATTACAGCAGCCACTTCTGGCTTTGAAATTCATACGAAGAAGTTCTGGAACTGCGATTTTTAACGTTGTCATACCCTACATTGGGATTGGCATAGATGTATTGCTTTCCAGCCATACAAACGTGACAGTTCTGTGCCCCAAGCTGCTGACAGATGAAAGTTCTGATGCTAAAACCCTTTACACAGGCAAATCCTTTCACCAGCTCGTGTGATTCTACTGCCACGAGCGAAGTTTTGTCTGAGAAGCTTTCCCTTAGGTGTTGAGCGCCTTGCACTCCAGCTGAACTTCAAAGTGAACCGCAGGGATGCAAGAAGCCTCTTGATCTGAGCAAAAATTGGAGACAGCACGCAGGGCATGTCGTGGAGAAAGTGCCATGGTATGGGAATAGCTGCAGAGTGACTATTTACGGCGAGCTGATCCTGAGCAGATTCACAGATTAATCTACCAGAGCAGTGCCCCAAGCTGAACTCCATTCCATTGGGCGCGCTACCTGCTGACCATACCCTGCAACTAAGAATTACGCATGATTTTGAATAAAACACCACTTTCTTTGATTTCTCTGACACTGCAGGGCTCTCAAGTAGAGAGACTCAGGGTTTCTGCTGCTGATTCAAAGGGAGGGGGTGTGTGTATGTGATCCCAGAGGCGGGACCTCGCCATTCCTCTGACCGCGGGTCCGGCAGCGGGCGCCCAGCCCTCACACCCCGCGGTTCTCGGCCGCAGCGCTGGTGCGGGCACACAAGGCC
>NW_009925001.1:0-276 GCF_000696875.1 Nestor notabilis
CCCGTGTCGCCCCGGCCACCGGGAGCGGGCGGGCTGCGTGTGCAGTAAACCCTGGGCACACTTACACATCAAGTTGGGCGGGAGTGTTGGCCTGCTGGAGGGTAGGAAGGGTCTGCCGGGGGATGTGGGCAGGCTGGATCGATGGGCCAAAACTATGGTATTAGGTTCAACAAGGCAAAGTGCCGGGTACTGCATTGGGTCACAACAACCCCATGCAGTGCTACAGACTTGGGGAAGAACGGCTGGGAAGCTACACGGCACAAAAGAGCGCGGGGG
>NW_009925001.1:399-20256 GCF_000696875.1 Nestor notabilis
CTGGTGAGGCTGCACCTCGAATCCTGTGTTCAGTTCTGGACCCCACAACAGAGACACTGAGGTGCTGGAGTGGGTCTAGAAAAGGGCAGTGAAGCTGGTGAAGGGTCTGGAGAACAAGTTTTATGAGGAACAGCTGAGGGAACTGGGTTTGTTTAGCCTGGAGAAAAGGAAGCTGAGGAGAGATCTCGTCATTCTCTGTCGCTACCTGAAAGGAGGTTGTAGTGAGGTCTCTTCTCCCAAGTCACAAGTGAGAACAAGAGGTAGCAGCCTCAAGCTGCACCAGGGGAGGTTTAGATTGGATATTATAAAAACTTTCTTCACTGAAAGTGTGGTCAGGCGTTGGAACAGATTACCCAGGGAAGTGGTGGAATCATCATCCCTGGAAGTGTTCAAAAAATGTGTAGATGAGGCCCTCAGTGACATGGTTTTGTGGTGGACTTGGCAGTCCTGGTTGGACTTTATGATCTTAAAGGTCTTTTCCAACCTAGTTGATTCTATGATAGATCGTTAGCTGGTGATGCATCATACAGAGCAGGCTGGGGACACGTGTTGATTGGGCTTTGTTAGTGAAACAAAAGAAGCGTGTAAAGGAATGGAGGCTGGGGTGAGCTTTCTGAGTGGCAGGGAGGAAATAAAGTCAGAACTTGCCTCGGGTGTGTGCAGAACCTGTGCTGGATGGTAACTTCATCCTTTCATGTCTCAGGATGGGGTTATGCTAACTTGAGCTTTCTAGGAAACAAAAATTGCTCCTCGGGGGTTGTTATTTTTCACTTTGCTTCCTCTGTAGGCTCATACGGAGGAAGGAAAGGAAAAAGTTGCTGTCAAAGAGGGTTAAAAATTGAAGTCCCAAGTATACGTATTTGGTGCGATGGAAAATATCAAGCACAGTCTGTAAGTGCAGTCTGAATGGAAAGCAGAACCAAGCCAGGTCTGTGCTTGGCACTTCGAAGCCACAGCTGGTAGGTCAGATCATCCTGAGAGTTTCTACAGCTGACAGAAGTTGCGCACAACATGTTTGTTTGTGTCAAAGTAGGGTTATTTATGGAAGAGCTAAGTAATCTTCCAGAATCTTCTTCAGTAAAAGACATGTTTCTCTAGTTTTTATTGTTTCTTTCACTGTATTTTCTTGGGGCATTTTCTTCAATGTTATCAAAAAGAAAGAAAAAAGAAATCCCACACTATGAAAGAGCCCCAGCTTTCACAGCTCTTAAGTATTGAGCCACCTTTAGTTTTGCTTCTCTTGGAGGATGACGGAGTGTATTTCATCTCACAGCTTCCTGAAATCTGCCTCAAATTGTTTCTCCCACGGGCTGAGACCGGATTTGGGAGAGGGGCTGCATTTCCTTGTCCCCTCGTCATCTGCTTTTTTTGATATACATGAAGAGTGGCAAAGAAGCAGCCCTCTGACTTTGCTGCAAAAGCAGTATTAAGGCAGAAAAAAGGACGTCAGCCTGGGGTAGAAGATTTAGAAACAGAGAGGGAAGACTGGACAGATGATAGTAGAGAATTATGAAAGCGATACACGTTGGAGTGTTTTCCTCTCTAGAATATGATGTAGATCCAAAGGCTATTGAGTCTCAACAACACACAACACTCACCACTCACTCAACAGCTCTCAACACTCACCACAGTGCAGCACCAGCTGTGAAATCCAATGGCAAAAAAGTAATGAATCTTGTTAGTAAATAACATGTGGGAGACAGTATGGCTCTCAGTGACCAAGCTGCTTCCCTTGTAAAAAAATTGCTCTAAAATACAGAGGTCATTGCAATAAAAATAGTAAAAAAGAACGAATGTGTCAGAGTGAAGTTATGAAAAAACCTAGCAAATGTCAAAATGAAGATTATCTGTGCAATTTCAACTTTGTCTGTGGTGGGGTTTATATACATATATGTACCCAGCCACCCTGGCCTCTGTCCTGTATGAACTTTTGTTTTGTTTTGTTTGCATACATACACATACACCTTTCCTCCCAAGACCCTTGGTTCATCGGTGCACCTTATTCTAGCTAAGAGTTCACTTGCGTTGGAAAATTATTTTAGTAGCAAACAAATCTGTTCTTTTTATGTTTCTTTTTATTTACTGAGTTTGCATTTTCATTCTAGGGAGGCTTTGGCAGTGATCACGTTTTAACAATTCCCACGGCTTCACCTTCCCCTAGCTGCTTGGTTGTGTTCCCACACTATTTTCTCGCAGCGTTTCAGTGGTTGTGACACAAGGGACTAGATTTAAAAGAAAGAAAATTAATTCTACCTCAGATTGATTCACTCTTCTGCTTCACAGTGCAGCCCTAGAAGCACTGGTGGGAAGGCAGCTGAAGGGGTAATGCATAGATAAAAGTGAATGCTCTGGCCTCTCTATCATGAAATTGTGGTTTGAGCTTCATTAGGATTTTCACTTCAAACAGCTAAAAATTAGAAATGAAAGCTTGTGTCAGTGTTTTACAGACATACTTTGTTCCAGTTTCCTGAGTGAAGATTTACAAGTTCTAAATCTAAAAGACTTTCTTACTGGAAAACACAGTGTTAAATGAGTCGAGGTTGCTTGGGCATTATCAAATATACTGCAGCAAATCCCCAGTGGAGATAACGAATAGTATTGGCGCTGCTGAAATGAATATCTTTGTAGGTTCCTGTGTTTATATTAAAAGAGACTCAGGAAAGGAGAAAAGTTTATAAAGAATTTGAACTTGAAACTCACAGTCTAGCTGAGGTAGGTCTGCCCCCCTCCCCCCCAACATCTAAAAATTCAGCCTGACTTCCTTCTCTCCCCTCTCTGCTTTCTTCATTCTGCTGTTCCCTGGGCTTTCCCTTTGTAGGTCAGGCAACTGGGGGTTTTCCAGGCACTCTGGCAGATCATCATGTTCTTCAGGCAGTTCTCTGTCTGCAGCTAATAAACACATTTTCTCCATCTCCTTTGTTTTTTTATTCTGCTAGGTTTTTTCCTAGTTTCCTTTACGTGTTGCTGTCTTTGTTTACAGATCTTTTGTTTCTGTGCTCTCTAGCTTTTCCTAGTTTATTTTATTTTTCACCCCTGTAACACTCAACAAAAATAGATAGGAATACTTTGCAGTACTCCTCTATTGTGTAACCTCTTTTCTTATTCTCCGAGTCCTCTTGACTCAGTGTGCAACCTTTACTATAGTGTAGTGTTTTAAGCCGTTATTGACTAGACTTAGTCCCCTTAGTGTGTAGTATAAAATCTAATTGAAGAGAGGTAGTTCCACTTCCCCTCTCCCTGCCCTTTCCTTTGTGTTGGATCTGGTGGTTTTATGTCTGATGCAAGGTAAAATGAGTCACTGAGGTGATCCAAAAAAATTAAAAAAAGCACACCCCAAACTTAAAAAAACCTCTCAAAACTTTTCTTGATTGGCTCATTGAAGTGACTGTATGTTCAGCTACTTTATTGCTACATTTCGTGTAAGGGGTTTTAGGGTGGGAATGTGACTGACCTTCCAACAGGCTGAAATTGCATCAAATCGATGTAACATCACCAGTTTTATCTCTTGCTCCTAGTTCTTCTGCTAATTTATCCAGTCCCTTTGCTATATTTTCCCTCCACGCAGTGATCCATGATCCTTTTTTTTTGGCAGATGAAGTATTTCCTGCTTCTATTCATTTTTTCCTCCCTGCTATTTTAGCTTTTGTTGAGTTCTGTGCTGAAAAGTAACCAATATCAGTCGGATTCCTGCCCAGTTCACTGCAGGATTGGCCAGACATTCATTGTGGTACAGCAGAGGTTACATCAAGATGGCAGGAAGAGTAGAGAGCAGTAGCAGAGTCTATTTGGTTTTCTTCTTCCTTCTCTTATACCTTCTTGCACTCGCTGAGTTGTATGCCTTCATTAAACTGTGGAAATTTAGTTTTATTCTTTAGTCAGTGGCAGAAGGAGATGTGGGGCTGTTCAGTAAATTCAGCACTGAACTTTAAGAGATGCTGCTAAAGAAACTTGTAAAAGCTAACCATGATACCAGTGGTCTAATTCACAGATGTCATCTCAGTAAACCAGCTAGAAAAGGAGAGGTTGCTCATTTGTTAAGTTTTTTTTGCTTCACGATTGTCTCTTGAAATGAAATACCCAGCTAGTGTGACGAATTATTCCTTGGAAAGTCATGTCCTATATTTTCTGTGGTTACAAAACCAAATCTGTGACTGTGTACATCTATGAGGCCACAAAATGGAGGAAGCTGAGCCAGCCTAAAATTATGCCTGAGTCACAGCACGCGAGGGTGGAGCAACAACAATTTGTGTCTTGTAAATAAAAGCTTATAGCAGGTCGCTGGCTGCGGTGGATCAGACACATGATAAATCAGTATGTGGGTATTAAAACAAATCATGAGTGGGAGACAGAGGAGTGGGGTGAGTTCTCTGCCTTCACATTCTGGTAAAAGACTTCCTAGTAACTAATTTATTCTGATTTTCTATTCAGAAGAACACACAACATTTCTTAATCCTGACAAGATCTCATCATAGAGTCATAGAATGATTTGGGTTGGAAGGGACCTTAAAGCTCATCTAGTTCCACCTCCCCTGCCATGATCAGGGACAGCTTCCACTAGACCAGTTGCTCAAATCCCTGTCCAGCCTGGCCTTGAACACTGCCACGGATGGGAAGTGATGATTAATTATAATGATTAAATAGCACTTAATTTCTAAGCGATGCTTACGCATTCCTTTTTGATCCATAGATTTAAATATCCCTTACAATGCCTTTTGCTCCTTTAATAAGCTGTTTAAAGCTCTTTACACTTCTTTCAAGGTTAACTGATGTGTTGTCTACTGCCACAGCATCGTTTCTGGCACAGCCTCATTTTCTTCCTTCCGCATCACAACAATGTACAAAGTTGTGGATGTCTACAATTCACTGAAAGTGCTGACTGAAGCTGAGCCTGCCTTCCTCCTGCCCAAATCTCAGCCCTTCTGGTCCACCTTAATTTCCCTTGACCTCTCAGTATCATCTGGCAATACAAGTCATTCCATTGTTTCTAAAATCAAGACTTCATATTGCCTTTTGGTTTTGCCCGATGCGCCTTCTAATTCTTGGCTATTTCTCTTAAAGCGCCTGATTCTTGTTAATCAGCTTTTAATCAGGATCTGTAATACATCCCCCTGTGCACCTCTATTTCTTTTACCTATGAACTTGGCATTGACTCATATGTGTGGTCACTCATCTGGTGATTCATGGCTCACCATCTCTATTGCTGGTCTGTCTTTCCACACCCAGTTAAAATCAGTACCTTTTTTCCACCTCCTTGAGGGCAGCTACCACAGCTTACACTTGGCACAGTACATTCAGGCTGTGTTTTTTCACTTACAAACCTCTCTTTCTCCCTGTTTCTGCAGTGAATGCCACACTGCCCTTCCAGTCATTTATGTCTTTAATTTGAATATCACTTCCAGCTCTCTGGATCCATATGTGAAGACTGTGTCTGTAGTATCTTGTTATTTCCTACATGTAAATTAGAAGATTTAGCTTTGTTGACTGTCTCAGTGCCTCTTGCCACTTCACACCTCAGATATTACCACCTTCTCTCTCTGACTCATGCAGTTTCCACTGTGTTCTCCAAATGCTTGTTCAGAATTGCGCTGTAAGGATTATCTTCCTTGCTGACATGATGTCTATGTCTCTCTTCTGGCTTTCCATTTTATCAGCATGAAAGGCAAACTCATTGTTCACTTCAAAGTTTCTGATCAATTGACTCTGTACTGAATCAGCTTTATTGTCGCTTTGAGCATCAGCCCACATGTACTCTGTCAGTAATACTAGTCTTCACTGTGTCATTAGTGTATTTCTCATGCTATCACCTTTGGCCATTTTACAAAACACCTCCTCCTTTGCTAGAAGTTCCTCTCAAATTTTAAAGGAATTAGTTCATGCAGTTATCTCACCCAGGACTTATTTCTGCATTGTTGCTAGAGCTGTTGCGCAGGGCTGAGCATGTAAAATGCAGTCACTGTGCTCTGTATCCTTCATTCTCTTCACCAGTGCTATTTATCCAGTTGTTCTACTCCCTGTATTTCTGCAACCTATAAACACTAGTCTTCCTTTTATTACAAACTCTCATGCAATTATTATCAAAGCCTTGTAACTCCCAAACTGTGGTCTACTGAAAACCATCCTAAGTAGTCTGCAGTCTCATGTTGCTTGAGTAAGTTTCATTAATGTTTAGGCTAATCGGTATATAATATTATGTGAGAAATTTTGGGAAGTGCCAGAGCTCCCCAAATGTGAAGACCACTGAGTAGCACAGAAAGCCCTGATTTTTGATAAGGAGAATTTTTGTAGTGATAGAACAACATCAACAGAGTGTTATGAAGCCTACATATATACCTACAGCATTATGAAACTTCTGTGGTCTTTAATGGCTTTTCACATGTTGAAATATCAACCTGAAAAGTATAAACCAAGATAGGTGAGAAAGAAAGCTATCTGAGAAAGCAGAAAGATGTATACTGCTATCTGCGATACAGATTAAGATACAAATATGTACATTTCAGTATTTTAGCAAATGCTCTATACTTACCTAGAGAACTGATAGCATTAGTTGTGCTATCAGAATATAGAGTATGCTCTCCTCACTGCAGTCTTCTGTAGCAGTGAACGCAAGAACAGCATCTTCATACTACTGTCCTCCCATTTTTTTTGTAATCCTGAAACTGCTTTTTAACAGTGTGTCAGAAGCAGCTGATCCATTAAGTGGTACCTTCCACTGTTTATTTCCTAAAGTTCAGTGTATCAAAAGAGAAAAAAAAAAAAAAAGAAGAAAAACCCCCCAAACTCCCCACACAAATTAACTGCCTGTGTAAAATGGTACAACAAATTTAAAACATTTAGTGATACTTGGCAAAAAGGAGAAACACTTTCTCTTTTGAACGCCAATAATTTGAATTATTTCTTTATTTTGGTGTTATTAATTCTCCAGGATGCCTCTGAGACAGTAGTGCTTGCCTCAAGAAACACATACCTGATTGAAGTGCCTGAATTGTTCACTGTGACACTAATTCCAATTACTGCTGCAGCAGAATCGTCCTCTTTGGAAACTTGTTTACCCAGTGACACTGTTTGCTGCAACTCCTGCCTATTGTTGTTGTCATCATTTATGTATTTATGCACACACATTTGAAATTTACTGCTTCAATGCCAATGTTCTTGCAGAAGCAAGCAGCACTTTGCAGCAATATGAATTTGCACTAGAGCAGATGGTGAACCTACCATAATACTTGCTTCACTGAGGTTCTCTGTTATAAAGGCTTTTTGTTTATGTATACATAGAGAGACTTTTCCTGTAGCATGGCTGTTAAGATCCCTCTGTCCAGGTTATTGGCTTAGCACTGCCTTCCAACTCTGGCAGATACATTTTGGTGCATTTGCACTTACTGTACGCTCAGTAGCTACTTACATGAGCAGGAGGAAGAGTTAGTGCTATACCACAGTGTTAGAAAAGACTTCAGCCTAGATGCCTAAACATAAGAGAAGACGGAAAGTGAGGGAGGAAAATCCCATCAAGAATTTGTGCAATAGATGCAGGCTGTCAATTTTAGAATCATGTGGGCATAACAGACTCTGCAACATTTCTAATCACGCACACACACACTCAGGGACCAACGGAGGCAGTTTAGCACCTCAGGAGATGGCCTGGTCCAACCCCTGCCCAGAGCAGGATCAGCCAGAGCAGGCTGCTCAAGGCTGTGTCCAGCTGGGTTCTGAATATCTCCAGGGTTAGAGACTCCACGGCATCTCTGGACATCCCATGCCAGTGTTCAACCACCCTCACAGTAAAGAGATTTTCATTATATTTCAGTGGAATTCCCTGTATTTCACTTAGTACCCATTGCCTCTTGTCTTGTCACTCAATACCACTGTGAAAAGCCTGGCTTCCTCTTCTCTACTCCTCCCATCAGGTATATATATACATGGATAAGATTCCTCTGAGCCTTCTCTGCTCCAGTCTGAACAGTGCCAGCTCTCTCACAGTCCCCCTGTAGGATGGATGCCTTCAGTCATTGTGGTCCTCCACTGGACTGTCTCCAGTGACTCTGTATCTCTCTTGTGCTGGGAAACCTAGCTCTGGACTTCCAGCACTCCAGCTGTGTCTCACCAGGGCTGAACAGAGGGGAAGGATCGCCTCCCTTGACCTGCTGCTGGCAGAACTGTCTAATCCATCTCAGGAGGCTGTTGGCCTTGACCTCAAGGGCACATTGCTGGATTATATTCCACTTCTTGCCCACCAGAAACCTCAGATCCTTTCCTATCCTATGTAGCTTGACTACCAGCTTGCACTGGCACATAGGGTTATTCCTCCTGAGGTGCAGGACTCTGTACTTCTCTCTGTTGAATTTCATGAGGTTCCTGTCACCCATTTCTCCAGTCTGTTGAGGACCACCTGAAGGGCAGAACAACCCTCTTGTGTCTCAGGCACACCTCCTGGTTTTGTGCCAACTGCAAATTGACTGAAGATGCACTCTGTCCCATCATCCAAGTATAGTCCATATTTCATCAGTTTCTCTATAAGGATACTAGCAGAGGCAATACTGAAAGCCTTGTTAAAGTCAAGATAAAGAACAGCATGGCTTTTCCCTCATCCACTGAACTGGTTATTTTATTGAAGAAGGCTCTCATGTTGGTAAGACATGACCAGCCTGTAATCCTCTTCATGCTCCTTCTGGCCCTTCTTGAGGGTAGGGGTAATGTTTGCTTTCTTCCAGTCCTCAGAAACCTTCTGATTGCCACAGCCTTTCAAAGATAATTGATAGTGGCCTCACAGTGACATTGGCCAGCTCCCTTAGCAGTCTTGGGTGGATCCCATCAGGTTACAGGGCCTTGGGTATATCCAGGTTGTCTGTATGCTCCCTAAACTGATTCTCTTCCACTGAGGGTTAAGTTTTCCTTGCTCCAGACTTTTCCACCTGGGATTGGTGGGATGGACCTGAGATTCCTGCAGATTGGTCTTTGCTGGTAGTCAAAGGCATTGCATACCATAGCCTTTTCCATGTCCTTTTTCACCAGAAACTCTGCCAGTGGACCCACATTTTCCCTGGTCTTTTTGCTGCTGTTGTATCTGTAGAAGCTCTTCTTGTTGCCCTGATTCACATCCCTCACCAGATTGTTGGGTTTCCTAACCCCATTCCTGAACGTGCTAGATTTATGACTTATTGATTCAACTTATCAGCCTGTGGAAAATACAAGCAGTGCTCCATGCAGCTGCCCAATGTATGTGTTGTCTCTATTAAACTTAATGAGAAGCAAAGGCTGTGTTTAGTTGTGACTTTTTACTTAATTAAAATTAAAACGACACATAACTCCATGTACAGGCTGAGCCTTAATCTCCAGAGAGTGTCAGTTAGTATTAGGTTCACTATTGACAGTGGCCTAGTTTCCATTGATGGAATTCATTAAAAGTTTTAGTCCGCAAAGTCAGGAAGAAGTAGTGGCTGATAGTTCTGAACTGAAATGAGGGGAAAAAAATATCAAACCCAACCTGTTTTGTTAATCCATCCATGCACATGAAAACAGCACAGCAGGATTAGGGAACTAATTCCATTTCAAATCAGATGCCTGCTGATTCTATTTAATGAGCATTATGTCTGTTTCTTTTTTAACCCTAGATTACCTTAATATTTAAAACAGCATTCTGATTTTTTTTTCTTTTTTTCCATTTTGCTTTTGATCTCTTCAGGCAAGGTATTTGCTTCTATAACTGGACCAAAGACAGATTGCTAGCTACCACCTTTACTGCCAAACTGCATGCCAGACTTCATTCATATGGGAATATCCAGAAAAAGGAATTAGCACAGAGTTCCCTGAGCATTGATATTAATGAAATTTCCTACAGATTTGCACCTTGTGAATAAACTCTGGCATGTAGGAAGGAATAAAGTCATGTGGAAGATTGTCTTAGGGCTGAGATGTTCAAAACATCTCTCTTCACGTATCTCTAGCACTCAATAAATGTTTTATAATCTCACACTGCACTCTTTTCCTCTGTAGGGACACTGTTAAAATCTCTCTGGCCTGTATGCCCACTTTCATTAAATTTGCAAAAAACTGTTGAGACTTCTGTGTCTCTGCCAAATATGGCTGAAACTGAAGGAAGAGCTAAAAGCTATTAACAGACGTTAAGGAGGATGACTAGACAGATGCATTCTTTGAACAGACCACTGCAGCTATTCACAATCATGCAGTGAGGCACTCTGATTTGGTGGTCCCCAGAAGGTAATGATGAAATCATGTGTGCCGTGGAAACTTCCCCTGAAGAACTCTGGCTCTCATGGTAAGGGGTGATTATTTATTTATTTTTTTCATATAACATACAGTTGTGCAATATAATGAAAATACAACTGTTTTATATTACAGATACAACATGGCAAATTCATGCTTTTTCTAATTATGGAATGTAAACAAAGGATGACTGTGAAATTAGAATAAATGTAAAAACAAAAAGTGAAAGAAGAAAAGTAGATCTAGAGTAAAGTAAAAGTTGTGTTATTTAGTAAATTAGTATTTTTTTTTTTTTAAATTCCAGTAAAACAATGATGAGAAAATTACCCACTGAGTCAGAAATCTGATCTAATTTATCTAAGTTCAGAGACCACATGTTGGACATCTGCAGTTGGGAACCTCTGCATGGTTCATGTACAGGTTTAAGGACAGAGGAAAACTTGGGGTACTTGACTTGTCCTTATATTGTCTTAATAATATAACAATATCTTAATTTATATAAAATAATCAGATACGATTATACAATCTTATTATAAATAAGGTAAATTCACTCTTTCTGTACTGCCTGCAAGTTTATTTGCTACTTGGTCTTCAGACTGTTGCTTCTATTTTGTGCCTGTGGGAAGCCTAACATCACATCTGTCTTGCACCTTAGATTTTTTTCTGATATTGTAACTTTAGCTTATCTTAACTATTGCTCAGCTATAGCAGTATTTGTATGCCATCACTGGTGGTTACCATACCATATTTCCAATGTTATATTAAATACTATACTTAGGGCTACTGAAACCACTAGGACTGATAGATTACCAGATGATATAGGTCTCACTTTGTTTAGAAGAGAAAATTTGAAAAACAAAGCTAATATCATGTGTGTACTTAACCACTTAACAAGCTTAATATGCTTGTATACCAAGTGATTTTGGAAGATAATGCATTAAAGCACAGGCTGTTTAGAATATGGAGAACAATACTTACATCGTTGGCGAAATATCAGCTATAGGTCATTTCCATTGTTTGTGACAGTTCAGTTCGCTGTAGCATCTTCAGTGCCAAGAAAGATGTTTGCAGTAATCCAGCCTGACATGCATAGCCCAGGCTGGGAAATGAAATCTAGAAGTTCTTTTCCCAAGCATATGGATTGTGTTGTTGCTGTAGCTGTGGGCTTTAGAAGGACCTTAAATTTTTACTAAGATGGCCATTTCCCCATTATTATAGAGAAGTGTCACTTAGTAAACAGGCCAATGGTCAATGGTCATCACTGTTAACGACATGCAATTTATTTCTGACCTAAAATGCCTATTTTTAGCTTCTGGATGTTGTTAGATGGATTCAGTGTATCAAAAATGATGATAATTTCACTCACTTGTGCATGGAACCCAAGCAAAGGACTTAAACTAAAAAATCCCTGTGGCTTTAAGAGTGTTCAAATGTTACTTGTCTAGTCATCATAACATATTTGCTGTCTTATAAACATTAACAGAAAACAACAAATAGTCGGCAATCTACAAAATGAATATTAAAAATACTGGAGAGGTGTTTTTCATTACCTTGTGCCAAAGGCCCTGTCAGCACAATGAGCGAGTGCCTAATATACCATTTTGATTTGGCATGTTTACATCCCTCAATATCAATACTTGCACAGAGTCCAGGATCATGAAGAATTACGCTTACATGATCCAATTCTATTGATTATTGGTATTAGCTTGATATTAGTCTGGTAGCTATATGTTGATGTGGGGGCAATAGAAATATATTTATGGAAAGAGGATTATTTAATGTAGTTTATTCTGTAATGTTAAAACAAGTAATATTAATATATATGTAAAATTGTTACGTTTACATATTGGCAGTCATCAAAGATCAGTTTTCTAAAACAGAACTGTATCACCATAGATGTATCAAATGGAAAAACTTATTATGGAGAAAAGGAGCATTTGTTGTTAAACAAAGTTACATATAAAGATATATTTCAGTGAAAAAAAGCTATGCTTTATGGACTACAGCAACCAAAACCGTAGACATGCCACTGCAAAGGCAGGGTAGTGCTGACCTACTTGAGCAAACTGTACAGCAACTAGCATGCAGCTCTGGCTCTTTTTCAGTAAAACAGTATGTGACCTCCCAAATCAACATCTAATTTGAAACATAAAACAACCAGATGTATCTTTTGGCAATGCAGTTATTAACTTGTTAACTTTATCTGCAACCCTCAAGGCCACCTCTTACACCACAGTGTTGAAACATCTGCTAATTGAAAGTCAATTTTGTGCCAGCCAAGGACACTGGCTGCAAAAAGCAAACACAAACGTGTCCGGAGAGAAGACATCATTTCTTTCTCTGGCTCCCTTACTCTACCTGCCCGCTTTCTCTTGCACTGCTGCTTTTTTGTTTTCTGTATGGAAAGGTAACAACTGGCTTAATGAAATCTTGAGGACTGTGAGCAAAATCTGAATGAAACTTCTCTTAAGTGCAGGTTTACTTAGGTACTGTTTATATTCACAAGACATACAGGATTCAGACCTAACATTTCACAAGTCTGCCAGATGTTCTGACAGGTTTTAGTATTTCTGGTTAGAGCTTTTTAAAAAATCTAGTTCACTCATTCACTGTCCTTCCTCATACATTTATCTAGGGCGTATTTTTGTACAAGCTATAAAAAAAACCGGCAGAAAAAGTACGTTGACCTGCAGATTTTCTGGATCTTTAGCATTTAGCAATCTATTTCATAAGTAGAATCAAGTTATTACTGAGTATAGAAGAGGCTGAGGTACTGTGTTTTTCTTCTAAATTGCTGCAAGTTTTGCTCATAGTGGGATCCAGAATGCAGCTGTTCCTGACTGCTCATGCTGGGAAAAACACCAAGAGACATTTATGCCAAAATCTGGAGTGGACTGCCTGACTGAATAGAGGTAGGAGGAACCAAAATTATTAGAATATAGTTGGAAGGATTAGTAAGATATAGCTAGAAGAAAGTGAAGATCACAGACCGCTATTGGGAAGAGATTTCTATCGTGAATATCTGAAATTTTGGTGCTCCCAAATACCCATACAGCCCACTCACATAAACCCTCATGAATTCGGTGGATGGACTCCTATTCATTTCAGTGGGTTTTGGCTCAAAGGGCAGCAGTTTATTCAGTTGTTATCCTTCTCAATTTTTTACATGCTGTCTCACCTGGATGTTTGGAAACTTCTTCTTGCTGCAAATCACCTAGGTTCTCAATTGGTATGTTTATACAGAGAGTTTGTCCAAAACCAGAAAATGAAAATGTTTCATGGTACAAAATGGAATGAATAGTGATATCCAAGGCTGCTTTATAACTGTACACAGCCCTGGATTCATATGTTGTGCCAGGTTTGGAGAGCTCCAGATCTTCTTCAATATCTCAGTAGTGTGACTCTCACTCATCTTTAGGTTTCAGAGTAAGAGTGAGGCTTGTGGGTATTTTACCTTTAGGCATTTTCTCATCTAGTAACTATGCTTTACCTCTTTGTTTTCTTTAGGCTTGTTACAGAACTTGTCATCTGATGATGAAGCTCAGCAAGTGTAGTGTTAACATCAAGGGGAGCCTGCCTGACTTGCATGCTGATGTTAATGAAGCTGTGAATTGTGTCATATTAGCCTCATTTGCTTCCCATATGCTTACTCTCATTTTCCCCTCAGAAGCTGGAATTCCACTTTTCATCTTCATTTGTATGCCCAAAATGCAGCTAGCTTAATTACCAATTATAACCTTACTCATTTAAAAGCTAAATCAACTGGAAACAACACTAAAAAGTGTCTCCCTTGAGGAGAACTAAAGACTTTGTGTTAATTTTCTTCACATATTTTATTAGTATAAAGCACTGAGTAACTTACAAGTTAACCTCCCCAAATGATGTTAATTTTAAATGGAGATGACACGTGCATGTTCATGGGATGACAGTCAGAGCAACCTGCCTTCTTTTCCTCTTTCAACTCTGTCCTGCCGCACACAGTTATTTCTCCCTGGGAAACAGATAGTGGAACACTATAGCACCCAGCTCTGCCAGCAGCTTTTTATTTATGTCCACCTTTTCTTGCTTTATTTTTTAACTGCCTGACCTGTGCTATTTCCTTGAGTTTCTAAGTAAGTCCCTTGTGAGTTTCTTCTAAATGCAGTTTCTTCCATCTAAGGAAATGAGAACTCCGTAAACTTCCAGGTAGGTTTCATGGGACACTGTCAAACAATGGAAGGCATAATAGCTGTCAGGCTTGATATACTAGTGATTGCCAAAAAAAACATCCTTCCAATCAATACTGTAAAACTCTCGGGCAGTCTTTAGCTCCTGAGTGAATTTACCATTCCTAGCGACAATCTCCATTACTGCAGTAAAGGCCAGAGTAACTATGAGAAAAGAAAACTAGATTTGGAGACCTGCCATTCTTATTTATGGAATATTTGCATGGTGTAATTTATCAACTATTTGGAACATGCCACCCTCTCCTTATGTGAGAAGCAAGACTTGCTTTCCAGCTGTTTAAGTTTAAGGTATTGAGAATTCTTTTTTTTTCTAAAAATAACCCAAGTCGACTAACAGAAAATAAAACAGATCATTGTAAATGAGTGAAATACTTGCACAGTGATGAACTTGATGCATTTACATTGCCTATAGCTCAAGTGTGAGCAGAACCTAAGACTGGATGTGGTGGTTATGTGCCCCACACATGCATGGCAGCCCATAATCTACCTACAGTGCCACCCTTACCCATCCCTCATCTTCTTTTGAGAATGAAAGGCTCCAATTCTGCTTCCACCCTGGGAAGCAGAATGCATTTGCAGCTCCTTTGCCTCATATGGTTCATAAAGATTTAGCCTCTGACTTAGCATAGAAGTCCTGGTTGCATTTCCCCTTTCATACACCTAGAAATTACTAAACACAACTTCCTAATAAGATGAATATATTACTCTGCATTTAACAGTCTCTAGTTTGTCCCTCTTTGATTATTTGACCTACGAGTGTTTAATGGACTACCTATCTGGTTGTGATGGGTAATATTCTGATCATAGTAAAATAAACAATAGTTTTGCCATTATTCCAGGCAGAACTAGGATTTTGACATGTGTCTCTTTTCCTATTAATTATACTATCCTTTCTTTAAAAGTATGAAGGTATGCTTTTGTTCTGTTCAGCTTGCAATAGGAAGGCATGAAGGGATATGATTGCTCCTTTTTAAGTACAGTGAACAGATGAATGAGATGGAAAAGGCTCAAACACTGAAGAACGGTGGTTATACAAAACAAAGGTATATAAACTGGCTCAGTACATTTTGGCTTGAAACCAAGTAGAATGTTTCTAGTAGTCAGAAAATATCTTACTTAAAGCAGTATGACAACTCCCTAGATGAGAGTTTTTATGGATGAAAGTTATAAATATCTGAGACATCAGGGTGTTGGATTCAGTGACTGAAGTTTTCCATTCTTGTCTTATTTCTGAGGTCCTTTGTCCTTAACATCGTCATGTCATACACATGCACACACACAAAAGGAGATGAAGCTAACGTGCAAGTAGTGTATGTTTCGCTTTCACCAACTTTTCTTTTCCGCATTTCAGCCTCCCTTTCCTCACACCACCCAACATTTTTATTTAATTCCCAGTTCCTGGGATGTGTATGATACTGTTGTTTCTTTAAGCTAAAGGACAGGCTCACAAATGAAGGCTCACATGAAGAGCATGAGTGCACTGTACCGGTTGAAAAACTGTCAGGCAAGAAAATTCTGAACTTTGAATAGGGTTTTTTCTATGAAGATCTACAATGTGGGTTGAAATATTGGTTTTGAGGGAATTTCTGCTCTGGCAGTTACTCATATGAGGAGCTGGTGCCTCTGGAAGCACTATGGAGAAATTCACCTCTTACATTGCACTGGATATAGTGGCATGGTTCACTAGCCGTCTTTCCGGTCTTCTATTTTCAACATGGAGGAGGAAGCACTGTGAGCTGTGCCATGAAATTCAGCACACAGTGTTTCAGTATGCTTCGAAATAACACATTTCATGGATTTTGCAGCAACGCTGGCATTACTCTCACCTGTGCCTCACTCTGCAATATAGGCATGGATCATCTTAATGCCTGGTGACTTCTGTGAGCTTCCTACTTCATGGCACTCAGCACCTTGTGTGAGGATTAAATTCTGAAAGGAGAGTGGCAGGTGTGTTCCTGAGTTTAGCTGCTCTATTTATAGTGTTTTCCTGTAAGTGTAATGCTGCAATTATCATTCATACTGCCTTCCTCCAATTCTGCATGGCACCAGGCTGGGAACATAATAAACATCCTTTTATGAACATGGTCTTCTTGGAGAAATAAAAATTAATTGCCTAAACAACATCATATATAATTAATCAAAAAAACATATGATGAAGAAATTTTAATGCTTACAACATCAGGAAATTCTGACCTGACTTTTAATATAGCAATACATTTCATTTATTACTTTTTACTTCAAAGTCATAAATTTACATCAAACTGCCTGTGAAAATTATGTACAAATTCAGTAAGGCAAATTTTCTGAATGAAAATAAGAGCACAGGAGAAGTGATTAGTGCATTTCAAAACCGGTCATTAACTTACAGTTAATTGTCAGCCACTGGTAGGGTGAGTTACAAGAGCAGATGGACCAACATGATCGTTCATTGTTTTCTGAAGCTGACAGAGCACAGACTGGTAAATGATGTAGAGTCAAAGAACTGGACCAGGAGACAAGAAACCCCAAATCATATTTTAATTCATGTTTTGTGTACAAGAAGCCTTAACAAGGATGTGTCTTGTGATACCCGTTTGCAGAAGAAAGGCTTGTGGACCCCTTGGCCATGCACCCTGCTTTAGTTCTGCATCAGGCATAAGCGACTGAGGGAAAGCCAGCAGAAAACAGTTAGCTGAGGTCAAAACAGGAAATCTGGGCACGGACCATATCCTTGATCTCTGAGGAACCTTTACAACACTACAGCAGTGTGAAAAAAAATTACTGAAACTGAAAATTGGGTCCATTTTGTCAAATCATATTTGCTGCTTAATGAGAATGATATTTTATTGGTTTGGACTAAGGTGACATTTTGAAGACTTTCTTCACAGCAGAGGAGCAGAAACATAATCTGTTGTTTTAGATAAAAGCTTAGATTTTGGAGCACAACTTCTTAAAAGGGGATAAAAACTGCAGCTAATTTTACTGCAGCTAAATTAGAGAAAATGCAAGGCTCTGTCTGTTAAAACAGAGGCTCACTCCATTTTTTCCCTGTAGTGGTGACATAACATTTAAATTTCCACGGATAATGAACTAGATCTTGCCGTCAGACCAACCCCACAGGGGACTCATTCCCAAAGCTTAAGTATTACTTTTCTTTCCATCTGCTCCACATGGAGCTTGAGGTAAGCTATTCTTAATGTCTTATGAGGATCACCATTTCTGGAAAGCAAACGCACTCTTCATTTTCTTCTTTAAACAAGAAAGATCCTATTACTACTAGTCATGGCTTCTTTGCTGCAATTGCCATTACTGCTTTTACTTGGTAATTCCCTAGTTTTGGAGATGAGGTTTTAGAGCCCACAAAACCACAGGGAGTCAGCTCTCAGTCTAAATGGACTTTCTGTGGATATGTGAGGCCTTCACAATGTTATTCACATCTCACAGAAGGCATGAAATGCAGTGTCTTAATTTTAAATGGTTTCACAGTCAACTGTTCCTTCCCATAATTATGTTTATTTCCTATTAGTCCTTAAGTACATTCCGGGTAGGAAATGAAATAAATGCCAAAGAAATACGCAGCTTCTTTCTGCCAGGGATCTCTCCCAGACCCTTCTTTTGCCCTCGCCTACCTAAAGTGTTTACACAGCTGCTGTAGACTTTATGTGAATTACCATAAAAATCCGAATTAAAGGCCATAGAACTGTCTTCCAATTGTTAGCTGCTATAGACTTTATGTGAATTAGCATAAAAATCCAAATTAAAGGCCATAGAACTGTCTTCCAATTGTGGAAATGGAATCAGTAGGAAATTAATAGTATGCAGTTGCAATGCCTTCCTGATTCAAAAGTGTCTCCAAGGGCTGAACCTCTGGGGACCTTTTTGCCTGTGTCTTATCCCAAGGAGGCTGATACTTGGTCATGCCTCCTTTTTTAATGCCTGCCTGGCAGTACCAGAGGTGCTGTACCATGACCTGTGTCAAAGGAAGATCCTGTTGCTCAATGTGAAGCAGCAATCAGCCAGTGAGTGCAGTGGGTCAGCAGCAGAAAGGCTAAAAGCCGCTCAGATAATGGCAGCTTGAGCGGGCAGCCGGTTGTGCCTTAGATGTCTGAGTGTGACAAAAAGCCAGTCTTACTGGCTCAGACTGATAGAAGGTGAGTTTATGGGTACCGGTGCACTGGAAGAGGAAGGTCGGTTGCTGCTGCCTCTGACTCCCTGTACCCAAGACATGCTTACAGTGTGATCATCTAATACACAAGCTTTTTTGTACTAGATTATTTCCCTGTGTTTCAAAACACCTCTAGGCAGACCTGAGCCCCCATAGCCTTTTCTGGGCTGCAGTTGCCTGTCACAGTCCTAAAGCAAGCCAGAGACAGCTCTTAGCTTTCCTTGTCATCTCTTCCCTGAGCATCCTGCATCCCAGTGTGTGGTAGATGCTTCACTAGACTTGGACGTAACCCATGTGGTCTGGGCTATATGCGAATATGTGAAGAAATCAGATGTAGGAAGTTATCCTGAGTGGGGTGAGTGAGGGTGGTCCAGTAAAACCTGCAGTTCCCAGGGAAGTCTTTGATGTTGAGAGGCACCTCTGTGAAACCAGGGAGCACACCTGCAGGTGACACCACAGGTTCCCTCACTGGGAGCCTACAAACCCTAAATGTAAAGAAAAGTGAAGAGAAGGGCTGCAGTGGCTTTTCTTGCTGTTCCACATCTCATTACCATGTCTCTGAGACCTCTGTTAGACACTGCTTTCCATTTTTACTCAGGCTAGCTTCCTACCTGCGCCAGCCTTTTAAATGCTCTTTTCTCACTGAAAGTCACTTACAAATGAAAGATATTCAGGACTCTGGTAAAGAAAACAGGCAACTCACAAAGGAAATTAACTGCTTCCCTTTCTCTATGTTACCTTGGTTTTCTAAAGAAAGAAAGGTTTCAGTGATTTGAACTGCAGTCCAGTAGCTTGGTAAATCACTGTTGCTAGTAACTGGCCACAGGATTTGTACTGATTTTGCAAGACCTCAGGACAAAGTGTGACTCTTTCATTTTTAATTGAAGACATCATCATCGTCATCATCATCATCATCATCATCATCATCTTCAAGGGAACCTGAGACCAAAATGAACGAAAGTCTCAAAGTCTGAAATTTACCATGCCCCTAGTAGCTTGGTGAAAACCAGTGCTCAAACACAAGAAAGGCCTTAATTCTACCACCAAGGAAAATGCACCAGAACAGTGTTTCTGTTTTCTTTGGGAGGAGTCAGTGCACTGCTGCAGCACATGTTATCCCCTGCCCAGTGGACTGGCACAGGGAACTGGAAAGAAATGGGGGGGGCACTGGGATTGTACTACTGAGATGGGATTATTTAAAGGAAAAGAATATATTTCTGTAGGAAACCTGCTTTAATATTATTAATATTAATATTTAATTTTAATTTA
>NW_009925002.1:0-302 GCF_000696875.1 Nestor notabilis
GGCGAGGGCCGGGCAGCGCCTGGGTCACCCCTGCCCCAGCACGGACAGGGACACGGTGTGTGAGTGCGCCCTGGGGAGCGGGCACCGCCGCGCTGCTGTCATTGAACTCCCGTTTGCAACCTCGCTGCTGTTCACACCTCTGCCCCATCCCCGCGCTGATCCTGGGGTGCAAGCACCAGCCTGGTATTTTGGGGAAGGAGGTTTGAGTTACAACTGGGACGTAGGCGAGGCCTTCAGCTGTGCACAGGGGCTGCTGGCGGGCCCCCCCCCTGGTCTGCCCGCGTTTTGGCTGGGGTAGCGGG
>NW_009925002.1:792-23557 GCF_000696875.1 Nestor notabilis
GGGGCGGGTGGCGCCCCCCGCCTGTGGTCTGCCCTGGTTTTGGCTGGGATAGAGGTATTTTTCTTCCACTGATAGAGTGCTGTGATTTGGCTTTAGTCTGAGAAGAATGCTGATAACACAGTGATGTTTTAGTTCTTGCTCAGTTGTACTCCAAGTCAAGGACTTTTCAGTCTTTTAGTTATTGCTCAGTGATTATTTTAAGTCAAGGACTTTTCAGACTTTCAGTTATTGCTAAATTACTCTCAGTCAGGGACTTCTCAATCTCTCACGCTTTGCCAGTGAGGAAGAGCACAAAAAGCCATAAGGGAGGACAGCCAGGACAAGCTGACCCAAACTAGCCAAATGGGTGTTCCATACCACAGCATGGCATGCTCAGGGTGTAAACTGGGGGGAGTTAGCTGGAAGGGATTGATCACTGCTGGGTGACCAGGCTGGGCAGCAATTGTATTGTGCATGCCTGCAGTTGGCTGGTTGGTTGTATTCCTCTCTATTCCCTTTTTTTTTTTTTTTTGTTACTGATATTTTATTTCATTTCAATTATTAAACTGTTCTTAAATCAACCCACGTGTTTTACCTCTTTTTTCACCCATGATTCTAATAGTGCTTAGTTGGTGGCTGGATAGTACTTAGTTGGTGGCTGGGCTTGAACCATGACAAGGTCCTAGAGAGGTCCCTGTGCACCCCTACACCTTGGGCCCCACCGAAAGGGTGATGGCAAAGCAAGCCAAGTATTCCCTGGAGAGCTGCCTGTGCAGGGGCTGCTGCTTGGCTCCTCTGAGCCCAGCCTTTGGGGAGAGGCAGGGCAGGGCTGGGCCACTGCAAGTCCCAGCACGGAATTAGATTTAGGCTTAATGAGAAAGTACTGAGGGAAAGAAGAAAGCCAGTTCCTGTATCCCCAGTTTGCTCCAGCTGGACTCTCAGTGAAACAAGGAGTGCTGCTGGAAGCTGCTGAGAAACTGCAGCCCAGAGGCCCAGGGGTGCCTGAGGCAGCGCCAAGGCAAGGCTGGAGGTCAGAGAACAAGAATGCTATGCAGGAACAGTGCCAAAACCCAAGCTCCAGCTCAGCCTCGGCAGATTTGTAGGACTAAGGTGAGAGGAAGAGAGGGAAAAGACCTCCTCCTCGTGCTAGCATTTTAGTTCAACACATACCTGTTAGGATAGCTTGGAAAAGGAGAGCTTGTGGTTCAGCTTCAGCCACTCAAGGCACTGTAGGCATTTAATGGATTTAAATTACTTCTTACTGATGATCTTTTGTTATATTTTTTCAAAAGTAGTACCTAGACAGTAAGAAGATATTTTATTTTTAAATGCTTTTAAAAAACATTTTATTGTCCACTGTGTGTAACCACTGCATATAAAGGAAGCATTCAGAACATTAAAACATATATATACACATAAATATTTTAGTTGTGACATTTGAAGATTGATAATACTTTCTCTTATGTTACTGGTAAATACCCCTGATTTTTGGAAATGAAAATACTTTTATGAGGGATTACTATGCTACTGCTGTTCTAAGAAGTAAAAAGATAAAATATTTATTATGGTATTAATAATCTAAATAATTACATAAAGTGCACATCTCTGTATATATTATATTCTAGTAAGTGAAGGGGATTGGCTTAGTCCTGAATATGCAAGTATCAGTCGATGTTCATGTTTCCGTGAAAACAGATCTCTCTAAAAAGCAAACACTAAACAGAATAAGCAGGATTTTAATTTCAAGGTTCTGCAAACTCTAAAGTTCAAGAAAAATGCATTGAGCTGAATATCATTTTGAATGCCTTTTCACAACTACAGAGCAAAGGCATTTGAATAACATGCTTGTATTATCAGTAGCTAAAATTCCAATTGGCACTATATAATCTCATACTTATTCTGAGGGTTTTCCCAGGTCAAAGCTCTTCCTACTTCTCCACCTGAGCAATTTGATAAAGTTAAGACTTGCACTGAAGATCTTGTCATGATGAAAAACCATTTTGTAGAATGTATCAATGGGTAGATCTCCATTTGGATCTGCATATTTCAGAGTTGTCATTGGAGTGTACAAGGTGTTGGTCTGATGGCGAAAAGGTGGATTTTCTGCAAGAATTACCTTTACTGTATGCTGTCAAGAATAAGAAATAGAATTGTTAAGCTTTACCAAAAAAATGAAATAAAAGCCTAGTTTTCAGTTAAGCAGAGAAAAAGTGGAGGAATAAAGTGCTAAAATTATGTAAAATTCCATATGTAGTTTTATTAGAATTTCAATAGAATTTTTTCTTAAAATATTTTATATTAAATATGCTCCATCCCTGGCAGTGTTCAAGGCCAGGCTGGATAGGGCCTTGGGCAACATGGTTTAAGGTGAGGCGTCCCTGACCGTGGCAGGGGGTTGGAACTCGATGATCTCAATATCCTTTCTAACCCTAACTATTCCCTGATTTTCAAGGCCATGAGTACTTATTTATTTTTACTCCTGTTTCTGTTCGGGTATACCATGTTGATAGCATTTTACACCTAAGTATCCTGAATAGTCCTCCAAAATTACGCTTATATGCCCGCAATAGGTAGATCCTTTTTTCACAGTTCACTAGGAAAGGATTGGAAGCGTGCACTTTGCAGCAAGGTCTGGGAACCTTCAGTTGACACTGAAGTTATTCCTTAGCAGCAAGCACCTGAAATCATTGTCCCCTTCCACAGCTTTGCTTATATTTGTCTTCCTGCAGGAAGCCCCAGGCACCAGAAACCACATCCATGTATCTTCTATTGTGCTTTGGTGGTCTGAGTTGGCTGAGTGAATTTCACGTTAGGGATTACTAGTGAGACAGTGAGAAGAGCAGCTTTAACCACCAGTGGGAACCCCGTGTAGATGTATGGTAACACTGTAGAATGTTCAGATTTCACCAGCTTATGTGTAAGTTTTCACCAGCTGATGTGTAAGTTTTCACCAGCTGATGTGTAAGTGCATTAACACCTCAGTGGTATTTATACTACCATTCACAGTCGTCTTCAATACTTCAAAATGAACATTCTTTTACCATTCTAAAGGGATTTGTTTAAAACTCTCCAGAATCTCTTGCCTATGTAAAAAATAATTTCAAACTGTGTAAATTACATTGAATTAAATCTAATGCTTCTACCAAAAAATGAAAACCAACCCACCAGTCAACCAGTGCATTTGTAAATGACAAAGAAAACAACAACAACAACGAAAATCAGGAAAAAAAGAAGATGGAGAGTTGCTGAAGAGTTACCTCTGCGACCTCTTCAGCACTTTGTCCCAGGCTCTGAAAAATTTGTTTGTAATTTTTAAGGTAAATATTAGTAAACATATCGGCTGTTTCTTGATCTGCAGCTGAAAGATCCATTTTCATTCCATCTTCAAACACTTTTCTTTCAAACTCTGTAACTACGGGGCCTGGTTCAATTAAACTTAACCTGTTCAAAAAGCAAGGATATAGTGGTTATCAACTACCCTCTGTGGGAAACACACCCCTCTATCCTTCTCAGAAAGGAATATTGAGGAGTTGTGCTGTGAGTACATGTTTGCAAGCAATATTAAACAGGACATTCTGTAAAGGGAACCATGCCACATCATTGCTCTCATGCTCCTACCCATCCACGTGCAGCTTTCCCACAGCAATTCTAGAAGTAGCTCAAAGAGATGGAGGATTTCTTTGTCAAGCCATCAGTGCAAGATCCTTCCACAATATCGTAATAAAATACAATACAGAGAATTTTGCTGAGGGTGGACAGATTTTGCCTGCTGCCAAATCTGGAAAATCTTACTTGGCTCGGTAGCATATTACAGCAAATCACCAACATACAGTGACTGGTCAGTTCTTTCCTGGTTCTTCTCTCAGGCAGCAATTACTCCCAGCCACTCTTTACCAAAACAGTCTTTGGGACAGGACCTCTTCCTAGACTTTGAGTTCTGATCAGGCTCTTCTTTAGAACTAAATCAAGGTATTGACCTTGACAGGAGAATTCCAGCTGCAGCTGGAATTAAAGCCTTTCCTCTTGCGTCACTCTTCATACCAGACTTTGAACTTTTTCCATTCTACTTTCTTTTTTTAACCTCCTTTTTGCTGTTACCTTATACTCTTGAAATCTGACTATGAATATTGGTATATCCTGTGTATCATTACAATATAGTTATTTGAAATCCCTCCAAACTTCTCAGAGCAGTATGCTGCTCAGTTTGGATGGCGCTTTGTCTCGGAAATCCCATGACAGCAGGTGTGTCTTCTCCCAGAACACAAAGGCTAAATGCTTGGCTGCAATGGATATTTAACAACTGCTGGACATCTTACAAAGAATAGTAGCAGATTTACATGAATGTGAACAAACATGTGACAAATCAAACCCCAAAGTTCCGAAGACAATAAGCAGGACCATTCTCTTAAACATAAAGTAGTACACCACATTCTGCTCACTTTCCTCTCATCTCCTGTCATTATAGGTATCTCATCCTGTGTTTCCTTCTGATTGATTTCTACTTGTTCACTCTTTATGATGAGTCCCTGACCTTTTTATCTGTGAATTGCCTAAGAAGTCTATTATCCTTTCTAAAGGAAAATATTACAGGTTGGTATTATAATTTTATTCCTGTGATACTGTACTCAAGAATCTTTTTAGAAGTGTTACATAAACTATCTTATCCAAAGCTAAACAGCTTTTAACTGTCCTAGAGAATGTTTATGTTAGCATCTAGACCTCTTTATAGGCATATGTAGTGTGAATAACATGGACATTTCTATTCCTTTGATGATGTACAATTTCCAAGGGTTCCTCAGTCTGTTTCTCCTGGATAGCAGCAAGCTTTAAAAATGTGTTTGTTAGCTCTGAATATATTTACAACTGTCTAAAATATACATACACACCAGCAGATCAATACTTACTGCAGTTTGAACTTGAGCGCTTGTATAGCTAAACTTTCACAGAATCCTTCCACAGCAAACTTAGATGCAGCATAAACATCATTAAATAAGATACCTGATGGTGCAAACAAAACATCCTGAGAATGTGACTGTATTCAACACATTAATAGTTTAAAAAAACTTGTCTATTTTCCAAAAATATGTAGTCTTGCAGGGAAAACATTAGAAAAAATCCTTGCTTAAACTGAATCTAAATATTGATTTTTTGCCTATGTATGTTCTCTAAACTGTTTATTCTAAGAAAGAATGCTTGAACAATACTTTTCTTCCTCCTAACTGATGATCTCTTGGGGTGATATTAAATATTTTGTAGTCTCAGATACAGAAGTGTCTGCACATACACCACCATCTACATTATTTATTAGCAAGACTTTAATAGGCTACAGATAAACACAGAAGCTGAGCACAATGCAGGAGATGAGATTATGCAAGAGATCCAGCTTGCATGTAAGTGATTTAGCAAAACTACTACATCAACCCATTTAATGGATGGTAAGTATTGTATTAAACAATAACAACTCTTGCAGTTTGACTTTGGACCCTTGCTCACCAGAATAATACAGGTAAAGATCAATGCCACTGTTTTAATAATTGAAATAGGTAGACTGAATGGAACACAAGAGTGGGAACATCCGTCTCTGTCACTAAAATTAGACTCTCTGGAGTTTTATGACAGGAGAAACTTTACAAAAAGGTAAAATTGTCCAGGATATGATGGAATTTTATTCCCTTATTATTGTTCAGAGTGTAGTAAGCGTGTTTGCCTGTCCCCATAATCCTTTCCACTAGTTCTTTCCAATAGGAAAAGTAATGCTAAGCCCTGTTTTCCTGGGGGGGGGGGGGGGGGGGGGTTTTAGTAAAAAAAAAAAAAAAAAAAAAAAAACGGAGTTGTTTTAAAAAAGAAAAAACAAAAAGGGCTTTGTAGTTAAAATGTCTGGAGAGTAGTTGTGTAGTAACATACTACCTCGATGCATAAAAACTATCAGGTGTATCTAAGTGCTGTGCTTTTTATAGTGGAACTTCAGCATTACAAAGCACAATAGTTAGATATGCTAGCTCCTATTTATCATTTTTTTTTTAGATAAAGAGATAAGCTTAGATTTTGAACACTGAATTCTTAGTTCAAACAGAAAAAAAAGAACAAAAAAAGCAACTTTGCCTTGTATTCCCATAACGCTGCTTATTATGACTATATGTCCGCTCTTTCTCCTCTTCATATCAGGCAAAATCTCCTTCAGGAGTCGAACCAGTCCAAAGAAGTTTGTATCCATCACAGTTTTCATCTCATCTATGGTCTGACATTCAATAGGTCCAATGAGCCCCATTCCTGCATTGCTAACTGCACAAAATGGTAGACAACAGTGAGCAACAACCTCAGTAAACATTAACTCATAATCTTTACCGGAAAGCACTTGAAAGTAAAATGACTATGGATTAAATGATCCTTAAATAATCCTTAAAGAAAGGATTAAAATATGTTATTCTGCCACTAAAGCTTTGCAAATACACTTGACTTCCATGTTTTTTTATTTTTATTTATGCCTTTAATACAATTTAAATTATCTGATATTTTGCATTTTAACAGATTCATTTCTGATTACTTCTTTTTCTTTAAATTATAAAAATATTACATGAAAATGAGCCAGGAATTATCTGGATTTGTTTATGATTCAGCATTAAGAATTTGTGCTATGGTCTGCTTTTTGTTTTGTTAACATTCACATCTTCAAGAGGAAAAGAGGGAAAAAAAACAAAGAAAAACCCCCAAACCACCACACTTCCATTAATTTTTATTCCTGGATATTTTTAAGTGGGGAATGATTGCTAGAACTGGCATTCTGGACTACAACTAGTATGCCAAGTTAGAGTATAATACAGTTTGCAGAAGCAGCCTGTTAAACAGTGCTTTAATAATTAATCAAAATAAAGGCAGGCCCATAATTTTCTGTTAGAGAAGATTTAATAGTTGATGGTGTAAGCAATTCCCATCTAAGATACTAACATTTATTTTTAGCAAACCATTATGGAAATACTTCTTGTTGAATGATGCGTAAATTACAGTTACAATTCTCAATACATAATGAAAGTACTTTTAATTTCTTCGCATTTGTTCTTTATTTGCCAATTCCCAAATAATGCTGCTTTCTTAGTAGAGAGAGCTGTTGCCTTCATTGTAAATAGGACTATGCTTCATTGATAGGGTAGAAATCTTGTGCATGAAGATGCCAATTTAGGCAAAAGGTCTCACATTTACTGAAAACTATAATTCTATCCAATACACTTCTCTGTGATCAAGTTTCTCCTCTGGAAACGGGGAAAACAAGCTTCCCTACTTCACATAAGCATGGTGAGATTTAATCCACTCGTGTCTGCATGAAGTCTTAAGAATCTTGAACAGAATACACTATATAATTATTATTTTGGTAATTTAAAAGAATACATTAATGAAACTTCTCTGGGGTATCTGAGATGATGCTAAATAGAAAACTGGTATCTGTTTATAGCATAGACATCCAGTACTTGCCTAGGACATCAATCCTTCTGTCAGGGATACTATTCACACAAGCTTTAATAGACTGTTCATCACAGACATCCAGTTGTTTAATTTCAAGGGTTTTGCCCAGCCTTTGACCTGCAGCTTCCTCAAGTGGCTCTTTCTTGGCCAGATTCCGCATTGTGGCATACACTGCAACACACCAGGAGCAACAGTTACCAGAAATAAAACCTCTTCTGTTCACTCTTACTGAGAAGTATTAAAGAATATCGATTTTACGTCCATATCTTAAGTGTAAGTGATGATTAAAACTTAAAGTAGAAAAAAACATATATTGTCACTGATACCCCAGAGTCTGGGAAATCTGGAAAGTCTGGGAAATTTTTGCTGGGAAGAAATTCAGAAGGAGAATTAAACCACTGTTTAATTCATACACGCAATGTATGAAGGTAATATTACCACCAAAATTTAAATAATGGGTAGCAAGTCACGCTGCTGAATCATTTTTAGGTACCTAAAACCTAATTTTAGATTCCAGATATCCTTTTTTTTTTTAATCACTGTCAACATGTTTAGAACAACCTTATTTTTATTAAAAAGTAGAAGACAGATGCTTTCTTAGGTTGCAAAAAATGTCTTCTCAAAATAGAATTTAGTTTTATCATTATTGTAGCCAAATTACACAGAAAACTATGAATCTGCATCCAGTCAGTTAGCAGTAGAATACTGTGAGAATAAGTGTGAAAAACTGAATTACCACAGATTGCTGTATTTGTCTTGCCATCCACTTCCAACCATTGCAAATATCCCATTTTATAGCAGAAAGACAAATCCCAGCCCCTTTGTTCACCCTTTAAAGCACGTTTCCTTAAATGTGCTTTAAGGAAAAAACTGCAAATTCAAGAACTGCTTTCCTACAGTAATTGCTCTGGTCCTCAAATGGGTATGTATGTTTCATTCAACAAAGATTTTAGTACACAGAAGGAAAGCTAACTACAGCTGTGAATGTATATCCGAGGTAGCAGCTACACGCATTTACAGCTATTGGTTTTATGCTGTTTTGTTTCATAAACTATTCAGTTCAAATAGCTGTTCAGCTGCAATACATATACAGAAATACCATTTCCTTAGAGAAAACAGTGTATTTTCACTGTTTTGTATTTTCTTGACAGCAGGAGGGGGGAAACTAACAAGAAACAAGTCACCAAACTGAATACAATCACCTATTAAAGAGAAAAACATCAGTACTGCCTTGAAGAATATGATTTTACAAATAACAGATACAGTTACCTTTAAATCTCTTCTGTTCATCTTTTGCCATTTTTACAGCTAACGCCAGTCCAATTCCTGAGGAGCAACCCGTAATAAGGACATTTCTTCTTGCCATTCTTTTCACTGGGTGGTCCCAACAAGAGCTCTTGTTCAGAGGAGCAACAACCTAAATGTAGCTACAGTACAATGCAACTGGCCTTTAATGCTGTCTCCAGCTTTCCTGAGTCAACAAATCTGAAAATGCACACCTGGACCCTGCGTGATTAAGGGATAATCTCCATCTAGACAAAAACAGAAGCAGATGCTCCTGCATGAGCTTATAATCGACATTATCATCATGGATTATATTTAATACAAAATTTGATTAATCTTTAAAATGAGACATTTGTAAACTACATGGGTTGGGGTTTTTTAAGTTGTGGAATAACTGGTTTGCATACTACTGTCAGGAAAAGCTTTGCCACAGTTCCAATCAGTCTGTAGTGTCACGTTCTCCACTCATGTCTATGGAAACTAAACTACACCCAAAATGGGATCCCTCTGCTAAAGGTGTTCAGACTTGATATACTTACAGCACCCTCGTCACTCTCTTGCAAAAGAATGACAAGTGGATTTCTTCCCTGATGCCTTGCTATTATAAAAGTCCTAAAAGGATTTACAGAAAAAGTAAATTGAAACATAGGATGTGGATTTTTGAAGAGACAAGTTATTTAGAGAGATTCCTCACATTTCTTTTTTGCGCTGTTACCAGCCAAGAGTAGGGAATGTTAGCAAGTGTGCAGGCAGTGGGAAACAGCCAGGAAGACCAGCTCCACTGTACCCTTGCTACTACAATGATCTCTTCGAACACTTTCTAGTGTCAGAACTAGCATGATGTCAGATTCAGTTTTAGTTTTGAACAAAATACTCCACCAACTTCGTGTATAAACTCTGAATTAAGCAGAGGGACATTTAGATGGGCAGTTTTGTGCAACTGGCATTTAGCATACAGCAATTGTAGGCATACTACATTCAGAAAGAAAATCAGTCTGGTGAAATTTATAACTCATCCTGGTGACAGAAAAAGAATGACTTTAATAAGCAATTAGCCTTCTGAACAGCATTCAGTTAATTGTAATGCCATTAGAGCAGAAAAATGTTTTCCAGGATTCAGTAACCCCATGTTAATGCAGTGCAGTTCAGAAGAATGAACTTAGTGTTCCAAGACTTGCTTTCACGTCAATTGGTAACTCAAGAAAAGTAAGACTCTAGAGAAAAATTTAACTGATATTATGATGTTAGAGAAAAAATATACAAGTGTCCCTCCTTTCCAAAACAAATTCACTTGAACAGTGTAAGAGGAATCATTAACTTCTTAGGCAAGCAACAAAACAGCAAGATGGCAAAGTTAAAGAGAGAATGTAATTGTAATTCTACTTATTTATCAGGTTTGACCCACAGTTTTACCAGAGGAGTTGGCATCCAGATACACAATTTCAGTGGAAATGCTGTTTAGCTGATTCAGTTATTAAGCAAATTGCTTTTGCTGCTCATGCACATTTATATTTAGTCCATGTAGGAGGAGCAAGCAATGCTTTATGCAACACTCCGTTAGTGGAATACCACTAGTGTTGTGATGCAACTGTAATTACAGATGAGTTGCATTTTCCACTTGCATTTTCCACCTGGTTTGAAGGGCTTGCATGTATCCTCTGGTTTAAAAAACTCTGCCTGAAATTTGATGCATAGATTTCTAGCCTGAAGGCAAATGGATGTGCCTAAAGAGAAGAAAACATTAAACTAGTTTAATATTTTTCAGCTATTACACTGATCAACCTAATTGTAATGTTTTTCATTTACTATTATGTAGAGAAACAAATAGCTTGATTTAAAACACAGTATTTTTTTGCTACCTCATAATTTTCATTACAGCAAAATAAATAATCTGAAACTGCAGAAATACTTTAGATGAGTGTATCTCGACCTTGTCAGAGGTAGCAAAATAGGTGCTTGGTTTTGTATAACCACTTGTATTTGTGGAACATATTTGCATAACAGGTAGGTAGTGAAACACCTACCTGCTACTCAAGGAGTTTAGCACACTTCCACCTGCAGAGCTGCTGAAATACAACAGATAGGTTTGTTGCCTGAGATACAGTTTTAATATACAAAACACTTAATTTAAGCCTTATCTTTAAATTGCCATATATTCAATTCTCTTCCTCTGTTTTATGTCAAATAACTTTACTAGCTTGATTTTCTGAACACACATAAATCATTTTTGCATTCATCAAACTCAGATTTAGGCCTCAACTGCATTTGCATTTTCTGATGCTTATGTGAATATGAAAGTGTTAAAAACTGAGGCCACTACTCCAGTTTCCACCAGCTAAATAGTGTAGCACTTTTGGAAAACTGGAAATAAATATGGTTTAGAATGCATAGTTACAACGCCGTTTTAATCACTGGTAACTTTTGGATGGATTATGGCTTGGGGAAAAAAGAAAAATAGTTCAAACTTTATGGCCCTGTCCCACACCCGTTTGCATATTAACTATAATGGAACATGCTGCTTGGAGTAAAGCAAGCAGGTTTTGCCAGTGTCTATTATTAAATCAGTGTCCCCGAACATCCTACAAACAGGTCAGTTTTAATAAGATATTGTGTCTGCAACATTTGTGGGGGGAGGAGAATTAATATTCCCAAACAAAAATTGTTGATAAGGTAATACCATTGTGCTCTTAACTAGAAGTTAGATGTGAAACACAAGTACACAGTCTAAAATCCTTGGGGAAAAACAAGAGCCAAAATTAATTCCTGCAACTCAAGATACTTAAAAACTAAAATTTATTTCTCAAAAATAAATTAAGATGTTGTTATATCAATGCAATAATCTCAGAAACAGTTGAAAGAGTAAAAAGGTTGTAGTTTGCTTCAGTACAAATAACCACATTCACTATTTGTAAATACAAGGTTAAAATTTCCTCTTTCATTGCTCAATTATGTTGGAGAATGCACAGTTATGTTGCCAGCAACAGCATTCCTGGGTTACTGCTTGTCCAATGAGCAACACTGCTTCCTTCACAAGTCTTGCCCCTGAAACAAAATACCTGTGATCAGAAGCTTCCTTTAAACTTCTGCACTCAACTGACCGTACCTAAATCCATTTGTACCAAGATGTTACTTTTCAATGTCAAGATTTATCTTACAAATTCAAGAAAACTAGCTGCAGTCTCAAATCCACGGCTCCTTCCTCAAATTCTGCCCCCCGGACTGAAGTAACCAATGCATTTTCTTCTTGTAATTGAATTTGCTTTTCAAAATGAGTAAAATGTACAAATGTTTGAACATATATTAAGTTCTAGTAGATAAGTAGGAAAAGAAGATGCAGAAGATTTTGAGGGGGAAAAAAATCTTCATCTACAAATGCCTGTAAAAATTTTGTGCCATTTAAAGGAGCACTGTCCCTTGAAATAACTCCTCTGCATAAGGCTTAAGGCTTGAACTGCATTATCATGTTTAAGTTCCTAACAATTTTGGTTTCTGAGATTTCAGGAAGTGTTTGCAAAACCCCTACCAACTGTATCAAGAGGAAAATAGCCTGTAATTTCTACCAATACAAAATGAGGAAAATCTTATCAACATCAATGTAAATATTCTGGATTTTCTAAACGATACAGAAATAAATATAGGCACACACAGTATGTTTGGGGTTGTTGTTGGGGTTTTTTTGGGTTCATTTCTAGAGGTTCAGCCCCTCCTTTGAAAAACAGGCTTATCTGCTGGACCTAAATATTTGACAGTTGATTTGTAGATAAAAACAAACAGGCATTTTAGGTGATCAGACAACCAGTCTCTATAGCACACCATATACAGCAGCTATGCTTATGCTAGCCAGTCCTGTAGCACAACAGAGGCCATACCGGCCACTAATATTGCATAACATCCCATTATAGCATGGCTCCTGTTAATTGTAAATACCAAAGTGATTATGTTATATCTATTCTTGTTCAGCTTAATACTTATTCTTCATAAGGAATGCTATAAATAGAGCACACAGACATCCATAAGTAGCACATAAGCAGCTTACAGCTAACAAAGGAAAGATTATTACAATAACTTTCAATTATACATATATATTTTTACAAAAACACTGTAGAAATTACTCTTTTTAGATACTGATCTTTGTAAACACCCGTTTTTTTCTAACTTTTTTATCATTTTTAACACAATTTAATTTCACATTTCAGTAAGAAACTGGGGCCACATGATATTAATTTGCTTAAGCCAATCTCTTTCATAAGAAATTACTTCTATTTCACAGAAAAAACAACGTGCAGTAAGATATTTCCTCTTCCTTTATTTGGAATACTTAAAACTAAGGGTAGCAGAGTGCTGTACTGTTACAAGATCTTCACTGCAGATTAAAGCAGAAGAACAAAGAACAATTCAACTAAAGTATCTGTGACTTAATTATTTCATGAGTCCAATAAGGGCAGAATGGACCAGGACAGAACTCAACCCTATCAAACAATTCCTTCCCTGAACTAATATATTTCCTATAATAAGCAAGGAAGGTAGTGTATTAATGGAAAAAAGAATGAGACAGACTGTACCCCCGGGCAAAGCACATAGACACACAGCTCTACACACACCCCTTTTCCACAGATAGATTAGGCAATTGAGTTGTTAGAACTAGGACAAAAGGTTTCTGTGGAAGACTGGTCAGTCAGTCTGCAATGTGCTACCAAGGGAGAAAGTCTTTTCTTACATCGTTTTAATATACTCAATCTTTAAACAAAGAAGCAACCATATCGTATTCTAAATGGAGTCAGAACCCCTCTGCTATGTATTTCATACTCTATACAGAATGCTTCCAAAATCTGATCTTTTATCTACTTTACTATAATGAAAATAAACTTGAAATTTCCTTTTCTTCATCCCAAGTCTCTAAAAGGAACGTGACTGGAGTAGGTCTATTTTCAATGCCTTTCTTATATCATTCTTGGGCCTCCCCTACGTGGCGTTCCTTAGCAAAAATAATAAGAAGTCAATTTGTCTGGAAAGGAACGATCTAGTCAGCAGTTGTACAGGGGCTAGCTAAGAAATAGTTTCCTTCAGAATCCTCCCCAAAGTCTTAGGAAATGTTGGTAATGATGAATGTGAAGAATAGCAGCAGGCACTGTCATGTTCTCAGGACATAATAACCTTTAACAGAAGTAAAGATGGAAGAGCTCACATTGCTGTAATTTGCGGTGAAAGAAATTCATATTCATCTGTGACAGTCAACTGCCATAGAATATGGATCAAGTGCCTTTGGTGACTACACAGAAAGAAGACTTCTCTGATATCTTATACTAGGGAAAGAAGATAACACCCAAATGCAGCATAACCAAAATAGCAGGAGCCAGTTCAGTTTTGGTGTCTACCTCTAGCTGGCAAGTATCTTTGAACTTACTTCTGCAGAAAGCCTGTTTATCTCATATTGCTATTTGTACTTGTAGCGACCAATTCATGCCCCAAAACAGATTTATATCATTCATAAACTAAAACTTTCTTTATTCTAGCTGCGTGTTCCCCTTCGCTATGCCAGAAAATTCTCTCTTCTCGTTCCTATATGCATGCTAGATCTCAGTGCTCACTTGTTGCAGTTATTTTCACAAGACAGATACCCAAGTCATAAGAACCTCTCATCATAGAATCATAGAATAGTTAGGTTTGGAAAGGACCTTAAGATCATCTAGTTCCAACCCCCTGCATGGGCAGGGATGCCTCACACTAAACCATGTACAGCATATTGTTTCATTTCATTTCAAGGAAGACCATGTCCATAGCCAGAACATTGGATTACTAAACATAATCAATATTCAAATTTCCTTACAAAGCAGGCAATTAAGAGTATGCCATTAAATTTGTTATTTTAAAATCATTAAACTAGTTTAACTGTAGGGGGTTAAGATTCAGGAAACACCAGGATATAAAACACAATTACGTGGGGAGAAGTAATGACACTTCTAAAAAGACACCATATAATTTCTTCTAGGCAGTTACAGCAATGGCATTAAATATTAATAATCTGTTGTGTATCCAGGGAACATTTTACCTTTTCAAGAGCTTCTGCTTGTTTCCTTTCAATTTTTTTCTTCAGCTGATTTATTTCTTGATCTCTCTGGAGTAATTCAAACTCCTTTTCACGAAGCTTGTCTTTGGAATGCTGGAGTTTCTTCTCTAAGCTCTCAATCTGAACAGAAAATGCAATTAAATCAGAACAGATATTTTATTGAATTCAGAACAATAAAAACCCTCCAAACAAACAAAACTCACCAATGCCATGAACATCACCTCTGAATTTGGAATCTCTCATCAAGTTTTTATTTTATATTTATTTTGTCAGTATTTTCCTTTATTAGAAAAGCAGTTTGGGAGCTGTAGCATATCAAGTGAAAGAAATAATTTCATTTTTATACTTGTATATCCCTGCAAAATTTTGAGTTTTAATGATTTTAATTGAAAAAAGTAAAATATTTTTGGTTGTACATTACTAAGGTACTCTCTTCCCTGTCCCTGCAATAAGGAACCAGTTTTACTCTTCTAGATTGAACCTGGACAGCTATTGTGTCCCAGGACTAGACTTACTCATAGAATTAACTGCCCTTTGTTAGGGAAACTGGGTTTTTAATCTAAGCAAGGATTACCTGTTTATTGCATTCCTTAATTTCTAGCTCTGACTTCTCTAAATTGCACTCTAATTGAATTATTTGTTGTTCCATTTCTCCCCTATGTTCACGAACTGTCATATCCAACTGTGTAATCTAGAGGTAAAAGAAGGAAGAAAAGTAAATATTTTATTTTGAACTAGTATGCGGATTTCAAGTAGTATTACAAAACATGAAAGCAAAAGGAATGAAACTAATCCTTGGTAGTCTCAAGAATATTTTCTCAATTAGTCAACGTACAAATGCAGCCTAGCTGTCCCATTTGAAAAACACAAACACAAAGAGAGGAGAAAATTGGGTAAATCCATAACTGAATATGTTTGGTCCTCAGATATACAGAGTACAAACCTAGTTCTCATTTTAAAAGAAATGTAATAAGCAGCTTATTATACTAAACCATCTTGTAAGAAGGTGCCAAATTTTGCCAAAGCAAAAAAAATTCCTATTGCTCTGATAAATTGCTTTTTTAAATCCCCACCCTTCCTTCTCTCTGAATCTCAAATATTCCTGGATACAAAGTCTGGTAACTCCTGTAGGAAGTAGCTATTAGAAGGCTAATTAAAAGGTTTTCTATGATGGGTATCAAATCCTGAAGTCAGACCAAAAGACTGAAATTATTTCAAGTAAGCTACAAAAACTCATTCACAATAAAGATACTGGTTTACATTTAGAAGCTGCTTTAGAGCTATCAAATATGCCACAGAGCAAAAGAAATCTATCATCTCCAAGCACACTTCAGTGCAGATCTTCCCTTCATTTTATCAAACATCAAGATGACAATAATTGTCCTGTAGCTTTATTGCTCAAGAAGTATTATGGGACAGGTTTGCATAAGGCTTCTATTCTATCAAAACAGTAGTCTGTTGTCCCTTAGGGGAAACCTGGTACTGGTTTCAGTAACATACAGCTGGTTTTGAGGTTGACGCTATGGTTATATTAACCGTACAGGCTGGAGTGATACATGAAGGCAACTAAATCTAGCATGCTATTTGTAAGTTACCTACTACACAACAGGAATAATTGTCGGTAACATACTTAAAATGATCTGACCTGAGCTGCTCTTTGTTTCAGTTCCCAATTCCTTTCTTTCAGTGCTTGGTCCATGTCAAGGAGTTCTTGCTTTTTGTCTTCAATTTCTCCCTTGCAATACCTGAAATTCTCATGTTTAATTCACATTCAGTTGCTTAGCTTCTAGCATTCAGCTTGAAAATCATGAGATCTATTACTTACTTAAAGCCAAATTACCCTAAAAGATCAATTAACTAAGTGATTGCAAAGAAACAAACCCAAATTAAGTAATTCTGTTAACTATATTCCAGGTGGAGATTTCTCTAGAACTTCATTATTCAAGTTATTTAATTGGTTATTAGGACATGTTCTTAAAAAAAAAAAACCACCAGTACAGAAGAAAGTACATTGACTTGTGGCCAGAAAGGAAACTGGACAGTTTCGCTGTAAAAGAAGGTAATTCCTCTTACAATTATGTCATAGCTTTGGGATTCAGAAAATAGTTTTAGGTTTTTTTAAATCAGAATTAGAAAAAAAAAGAATTCAGCACCACATTTGGAAATCAAAAGTGAGCTGATGAGCTACTGTGTCAAGTTATCTTACAGCCACAAACCCCTAAAAACTACAGAGAGCTGCTAAGAATATAAAAGAAGATCATCCAAACTACGTGGCTATTCCTAAGGAAAAACTAACACAGCCAAGCTCTTACGATGGAAAAGATTCCAGCTTACCTGAGCTCCGTTGTTAGATTCACGACAGCAACATGCTTCTCCTCCAGAGAGGACTGTGCATTCTGTAATGCATCTTGCAATTCCCTAAGCTGTGTTAAAGTGATTTTTAATTCTCCATGGGCATTCTGTAATGCTGACTCTAGTTCTGCTATTTTCTGTAAGGCTTCCCTGTGGCAAGTCTCACTTTGAAACAGCTTATCTTCTAATTCATTCACTGTTTTACACACACACAAAACACAAAATGTTTAATCATCAGTAAGTCAGGGTCTTTATGCAACACTGCTGCCTACTAGCACTTGTGGTCATAATCAATTTTCAGTACCACTATTTTTAGGAAAATCTAGAAAAACAGTGACTTCTGAGGTTATACAACAATCTTTTCATGGTACCTAAGTGTTTTTTTTATTCATCTCAATCTATAATTGACTTGAAATATGAGAATGTATCTAGAAACATTTGGCCAAGAAGAAAATACAGAGATACAGAAATGGAATATGTGGTGCAGTGAAAAATGCAAGCAGAATTGCTAGTATGCCTCCTGTTTTAAAAGAATGGTGAAGTTAAATTAAATGGAGGAGGAGGGATTTGAAAGTTAGTTATTTCCACAGAATGACAGAATGGTTTGGGTTGGAAGGGCCTTAAAGCTCATCCAGTTTCAACCCCTGCCATGGGCAGGGACACCTTCCTCTAGGACAGGTTGCTCCAAGCCCCTATGTCCAACCTGCCCTTGAACACTGCCAGGGATGGGGCAGCCACAGCTTCTCTGGGCACCCTGTGCCAGCGCCTCAGAACCCTCGCAGGGAAGAACATCTGCCTAATGCCTAATCTCAATCTCCCTTCTGTCAAGTTAAAGCCATTCCCCCTTGTCCTACCAGCACATGGCCTTGTGAAAAGTCTAGACTCCCTTTTGGGGTTTTGTTTATTTAAAGAATTGAATTTTTGTGTGAATAACACATGCCATTACTAAATCTATATGTCTTGTTTGACTATCACATCAAGAATCTGCATTCCATTTTACAAGGAAAAACTTCACCTGGCGTAAAGGTACATCCCACAGAAGTGAATATTTGTGAAGGATTTGGGGGGTGGCGTTTGTTTGGTTTTAAATATGGAATTACCTACAGATTAAAAAAAAACACCCCAGCTTATCATGTTTTGACTCTCGTGTACTTGATTATAAAACAGGGCAAAGGAAAAATGTCTAATCTAATACATACAGAAGTAATAGCATGATGAAAGGAAGCCTTAGAAACATTATAGTGAAATTACCCTCATTTGCCTTTTCGTTGAGTTCTGATCGTGTTTCCTCCAAAGTAATATCCAACTGATTTATCTGCATTTGTTTGTTTTCACCATCTTGTTTTAATTGCACAACTTCTTTTTCCATACCAGTAAGTTCATTCTTGCACTGCTCCATCTCCATTTTAATTTGTCTAAGTAAAAGAAGCAACCAGAACAAAATGAACCTTGTAATAACAAATGCAACATACATCTGTCCTTATATGCTCTAAGGAGATGAGCATTTGTGAGTAAAATAAAGTCATGTTAAGCAGGCTTTTCATGCAATCAAACCCATACTCTTTATCATGCTCTCCTAGAGTCTACTATCTAGAATTACAAGCAACTTGACATGTGTATGATTTGAACTGCATTATGAAATTCCACCTTAAGGCTAAACAGGTTGATGGAACACACATTAATTCCACTGGAAGACTGTTCCAGAAACTCATGCCTCTGCTAGTTAAAAACTTCCTTTTGATTTCCAGTGTGTGCTCATACAGAGGCTGAAGTGTACAACTACATAGCTGAATACCATTTTAGACAGCAGTCTCTCTTACTGACAATCTATCTGCAGAATGACCTCTCACTTACTCTAAACCTACCTGATTGTGCTATTAAGTTCATCCACCTTCTGTCTGTTTAAATCTGCTTCCTGAGCAGCTAGGCGATGCTTCTCCTCTGCCTTTCTCAACTCATCTTCTGCAGAGAATTTCTGCTTCTGAAGCTCTTGTTCTAAATTGGATACCTGTTTTAAAATGGTATTTTACAAGTGTTAGTACTTTGACATTACATACAAAATAAACATACATCCTTGCTCTCGCAACTATCATAATGACAGTTTTAACACAACTCATTTCTTTATAGTCTAAAATTGTTTATAATTAAGACTAGAACTTTGCAGTCACATTTGAAAGACAAATAGTTTCTTGTAAATACAACAAGATCCAACTTTCTGAATTTCAGTACATCTCTCCTTAATTGCACTCTAGGGTTTGAGTCTCCAAGTGTTTAGCCACAATAATGCTAGAGTTTCTGATAGCGTAGAACCTAGTTTAAGATAAAATAAGCCACTAAACTCTTTAGATATATCTAAAATAATAACTATCAACTCAGTTATCAAAGAAACTTCTGATTTTAAAGGTATTACAAAACCATATATAAAAGCATTTAATTATTTGTCTTTATAGGTAGACACTTCTCAACGTACTGTACCTGTTTTTCAAGTTTAATTTGATTATCTTCCAGCTCCCCATTTCTAATAGTTTCTTGCTGTAACATTTGCTGCTGATGATGCAAAGTTTGTTGTAGGAGAATATTTTGTTCACTTGTGTCCTGAATATTCACATCTTTTATTTTTATTTCTTTCTGTAAATAAAGAACCTGAAAACACATTTATTTTCCATTATAGTGACACATTTTTATTTACACTTGCATCAGCTATTCTCTTCATTCTTAGTGAGCACAGAATCACACCTATGATTCAGTAAAACTTCTGGCTTTGAATTTATTGCATTACAGTTTCAACAGTACATAATACATTTCATAATTCATCACTGAGTTGTACTTTATAACACAAGTAAAGACGTAACATAACAGCCCCAGATTTTGACTTCTTGCTTCTAAATTTACCTAAACTGGTCAGTATTTTAAAAACATCTATAAGAAAGATTTTTCATTTCTAAATTACTGAATTGCTTTTCTTTCTGTCACTCTTCTTTATTTCTCAGGAAGTCCTTGTTTCCCCCTTGAGATTTTGTTCCAATCCTCCCCTTTATTTCTACCTGCCTCTACGACAACAGTCTTTGCAATAAAAAACAGGAATTCTGAGTGCCTAACTTGTCATGTGTCAAATGGTCTGATTTCTCAGTGATGAATTACTAAGCCCCACTTGCTACCCTTGAGTTTCACACAGCATCCAGTCTCTTCACATGCAGCACAAGAACAATAGATTTTAGGGCTTAGAAAGCAGCAGTAAATATCACAGGTTTATGCATAACAGAGACCATAGATTTCCATCTAGTTACTCCTGTAGAAGGTCTAGTAATCTCCAGGTGACTCTAGCTCTCTCTCAGCAAGTAGGGCAGCACTGACATGAGCAGCCTGCTATAATAACTAGTTATGTGGTTAGGCATCCTCACAAAAATTCATACTAATAATATTTAAACTTAATTCTTTATTGTTTTCATGTAGTGGTTTAAAGTAGAATAAAACTCAGGGAGTTGAAGTAAAATTTTCTTATGTCCATGACCTCTCCCACCCATTATGATACTTGAAACACAAATCAGTTATGTGCACCTAAGTTTCTATTGCAATAGTGCTCTCTCCATTTTACCCCATGATTATGCTTTCTTTCACTTAATTCTGATTCTGTTACTTCCTTCAACAGTTCCATTTATCCTGGTACTTCTTTTCCCCAAGCTTATCCATTGTTTCTTAGTTACAATTTTCCCCTTTACCCTCACAAAATGTAGCCTTTTCCCTGCTTACATCCTAGTCACAGTTCCCGTTGCAAATGTTTTGTCTATTTCACAGATAAACTTTTAGATTAAACCATTGGTAACAAGTGTTCTCTGCAATGCAGGACAGTTGTTAAAACAAGCTGTTACCTCTTCAGTCTTTTTCTTGAGTTGATTTTCAAATAATTCCTTATTTTCTTGTGACTGATGCAGATACAGTGCAACTTCTTCCTTGCATACGTCTAGTGCTGACTCAAGTTGTCTCACCTAGGTGAATGTAACACATTACTTAAAATTCAATAGCATCATTTTTATTAACTAAAAAAAACCCAAACAACTAATCAGAACTAATAAAAAGTGTTTAAACCATCTTTGTGCAAAACAACCGAAAAGCTCATTTTTATCCAAAGTATTAAAACAGGATTCCAGTACTTCTCAGTAGCTAGAATTTAAAAGCAAACATATGCCCAATACCAAATCATTAATCCACCACGTTATTAAATACAGAATTGTATAAATTCTGAATAAACACCATGTGAGTTGTGGCAAATCTTTCTCAAAAGTAATACTCAGATCATAATACAATTCCTCTCAGAAACCCACTAAACAGTATTCTTTTTTCCTTTCTGCACCGAGAGACAGTGCCCGAGTTCTACTAAAAGCAAAAAGAAATGCTTTTAGCGATGTCAACACAATCTATTTTACCCTTTATGATATTACTCTGGATTTGAGTAATGTCTAACAAGTATCTTACAACCTTGAATAGATAAAAATGATAATGAACAAACCCCAGAGGTCTCAATCTATAGTAACTGAACTTTTAACTGTTCCGTTTCAGTGCTAAGACGACTTGTCTTACAAATGAGAATTGTCTTGAATTTAGCTGCAGATGGGCTAATGCTTAAACGCTACCAGTTTTCTAAACCATATTGGACTGTATACCCCTCTCCTCACCCAAATCAAGAGCTTTCTGAAGAGAAGTTATAGTGGGTCTTAATTTTAAATCTCTGGAAAACATCCCAAATACTACAAAGGCAGTTGAATAGAAAACTGGCCCAACACAAGTTCAGAAAGAGCATGCTACCAGCTAAGTGCCCAGTATCTTCTCCTGGTGATATCCTGAAGATTTAATTCAGTTTGAAACCTGACTGTGGTAAATCACCACATGGCAGTAATTTATTAAAGCACTGTTTGCAAGTGCTGCATTGAAAATATTAATCAGGCAAACACTAGGCACAGATGGATAAAAACATGACCAATAATATCACATATGTCCAAAATGTATGTTGTATCTAGAGCAAAAATCTACATAATATTCTTTGTTAGATGTTTTACTTTAAGAGTACAAGAAGCACAAATCTGACCTATTAGTAACTACAGTAATTTAATAAAGCAATTATGCATTGCATCATCTCTTACTGCAGGTTTCATCATACTATTTTCAATTAAAAATAAAACAAAAGGTAAGACTTCAAGTTAGTAACTTCTGAAATATTTACATGAGGCAAATTTCTATAAAGCAACCTTACTATAGTTTTTCTATAAAGGATAAAAGGAAATACACCATTACTGCAAACTTTAAAACTATTCATTCAAAATTACAGAGAGCTTACTAACTCTGACTGTTTCTTCTGTTAACTGACTTTTCAGCATCTTCAATCCTTGATCTTTCTTGACATTCTGATTCTCCATTTCCTGTGTGTACACATGTTTTTATTCAAGAGAACAACATGTAAAGATAGTAACAATAATCTAACTAATAAAAAGTCACACTAAGAATCAGGAAAAAAAAAAAAAGATCAGTGTATTTAAAACACAATTGCTGGCATACTCTATTTGTGTACATCATACTCTGAAGTGAATCTGGTTCCCGATAGGTGTCCCTTCATATTCTGCAGCAGCAGGA
>NW_009925002.1:23576-24523 GCF_000696875.1 Nestor notabilis
AGGAATTATTAAAAGGAATAAAGCACTGCCGTAGTAGAACATTCTTGGTTTTCCACCTACTGCAGAACAGAGACAAATATTCTTTATCCAGATCTCCTTCCTTTGATTATAGTGGGAAGCCCAAGGAGCAAACCAGAGGCAAAAAACAGTAGATAGAAAATAATGAAAGGTCATTAAAGTTTGTACAATATATAGCAGTAGGAGATGTGGACTACACTAGATTCAGCCAATTAGACAAAAATTAAGAAGCAAAACCATAAGGATCTTCCATTTTCTCCAGTTTTTCCAAGTGGTTCTTGATATGCTTTTCATCTCCATTATCACTTGTTTGATTTGCATTTAAAGAAAGTCAAGATCCAGCCTTACCTCTCTGCTTTCTACCAGCAGCCCATCCAATGATTCAATGCGATGCTGTTTATGTATAACATCTTGTTGCAACATAGATATTGTTTTCTCTTGTGCAATTAATTGTTGATCTTTCTTCACCAGCTGTGTCTGAAGCTGTCCGTAAGTAATTTGTGGTTTAGTATTTTAATAAGCTTTTTCAGAGAATTTGTGCATCTAAATATGTCATTTGGTTCTATTCACCCATCACTTTAAGAATGAAAAGTAAATACATTCCTGCCATCAGCAGTACTGCAGTGTCTTAAGATTACCAAGAAATCCCAAATGCTTAATATTTTAAAGCAACAGGAGTATGAGAATGAAGGCAGGCAGAGCATAATTGTCTGTCATCAGCCAAGACAGTAAGACAAGCATATACATTCTTCTGAGAACATGACAAGCTTCTTGAACAGCTAGAAATAGCCACAGTTGTACTCCTAATCATATGAAGGAACAAAATTCTTCTCTAAAGACTGAGAAACCTACCAACAGTTGTCCCTGAACACAGATGCTCATGAGGCTCAGGCTGGCAGAGGTTCAGCCAACGAGAGGATATTGTACGA
>NW_009925002.1:24554-37859 GCF_000696875.1 Nestor notabilis
CCTGGTCTAACCTCACTAGGCAAAAAATCTATACTTTACAGTATTCTTCTTAAGTATTTATTTCTCTTCAGTTGAGCAGAAAAGAAGATAGGAAGATCTCAGAGGGAAATCATGAAGTTATGTAGTGTTAGATGGAAAAATGAACTAAAATCAGGAAATGCAGAGAGAAGATATAACTTTGCAATGCAACCTTTTAATTGGAGAGCTGCCTCAGAATTACTGACAAAGAAATTAACACAGAAAAAAGTTACCAAGTGTATCACTCTTACATACAAGCACAAAGGGAAGCTCTTACTAGTTGTATCTCTTTCTCCATCTCTTTGTGCTGCTCAAGGTGAGCCAATGCTGTTTTTTCTAAGGCAGAAGTTACTTGCTCATGTTCTTCACTGATAGCTGTTTCCAACTCATGAATGCATCTGTTTTTTTCCTGGGAAACAGCAGCAACAAAAAGGACTTAATAGAAATACTCAGTTGTATTATTAAATAGTGTTTTGATGATTGAGTTGCTAGATTTCATAAAAGAACAAGACAGAAAATAATGAAGTTATACACAGCATGTTTTGTCTCTAAGGATGTCACACCTATAACATAGTTAGAGAATGCCACTAAATGCAGCTACTACATAGCGACAAGGTGTCTGCCAAGGTGGACAGCTGGCACAGATTATAACAACTGGAACAAGGAACTTCTGACAAAGGCAAAAAGCAATTCTAAGTTCACATCAATAGATGGAATCTTTAAAATACAGGTTTCCATTTCAAAGGACCAAATAAATAGTTTCATTTTCTAGCAACCTTAGACCTCTTCTCAAAACTAAAGAGTTTGTATAACAATACCCGGACAAGAATTACAGTGCTCCAAGTGTTAGATCATCTTCCTCACTTATTACCATTTAGAAGACCTTCATTCACAGGTCTACATACATTTCACTGGAACAAATGGCAATGCTATAATAATAGGACCACATTTTCATTGAACATACCATAACAAGGAACAAGTAACATGTCCATTAATAGCTTACCATGTTCAAAAGCAGGGAAAAAGGGATGTTTTATTTGAAGCAAGATTCAGTTTTAAACTGAAATCTTGCATTGTCTAAAAACTGCACAGATTGTTTAGTAGATCTGAAAGTCTACCCATTTTGAATACATGGAATAATACTGTTTTAACTTAAACTTTAACCTCCATTTATATCTTTTTACGTAAATGTAGTTTCTCACTGAGAACATTTTACCATGAGTTCCTGTTCCAACTCAGTATTTCTTGTTGCAGCAGTGGAGTAAGCAATAGTTTTTTCTTCCAACTGTTTCTCAAGTGCAGAAAGTTGAGAAGATTTCTTTGTTATCTGAAATGAAATATGGCACAAAACAGCATGAAGACAACTGTTTATTCAAGTATTTGTGTATACTTTCTTATTTGTATATACTTTCATCAATTCCTTTTTAGCTACGACTGTTTCCTAGTATTATTAATTATTTATTTATTTGGGGTGTGGGTTTTTTTTGTATGATCTATTAAGCTTTACTACTTACAGAGAAGAATTCAGAATAAATTTATCCGATTAATTATAATTGTCAGTGCCATATGAACGATTTAGCTATTACAGATTTATAACATATATGGCCATTATTAGGAAACATTGCAAATCCCATTATGCTGGAATTCTGTAAACACATTAGCACCAGAATGTAAACATTAGCATTTTAACTTACTCAACCAGAGAAGAGCTAGCTAAAGCTTCATTTCTTTCTTTTGTGACTCTACAGTAATGATGTCAATCTCTGGCAACTGTACTAACATTTAATGAAGAAAAATACAACTGTTTCTTCATCTTAAGATTACACATTAATTCAATCATATGAAAGCAACAAGACTGTGCATATTTTCCATATAACGAATCAAAACAGTAGTGGTAAAGCTCACTAACTACATCAGCTTTAAAAGAAGTTTTCTGACAAGTAACAACTTAAGGCTGCTATCTAAGTTTTTCTGCTTGTTCAGAAGTTTACTTGCAATTTTTCTTAAATAAGCCAGATTTTAAAATTAATATGGCAACTGCAGTTTTTTCATAACTACTGTCTTAATTACCTTTGATTACTGAGCTAATTGAAAAGTGACGTATTTTTTCAGTGCTGCTAAAAAAACTTACTTCTTTCTCTAAGCTACTAGCTTTTGAAGCCTTCTTCAATAGGTCTTCCTGCATGACTTGAAAATGACTGGCTCTCTGAGCCATGCTGGTCTTCAAAGAAGAATTCTCATCATCTGCTTTTGTCAGTTTAGTGCGTAATTCTTCTATCTCTTTCTGGAATCTTTGTCTCTCCTTTTCAAATTGTTTGCTGATAAGTTCCAACTGTTGACATTTTCTCCTCTCTCAAAGTAGAAAAAATAAATGTAAGGTTAATTTACAAACCAGCACTCAAACAAATAATCATACAAACCAAAGAGAAATGTAATTTCATGACAGCACATTCAACTAACACATACAGTATCCAGAAACAAAACTGTTTATTTTTCCCCATAACATAAGTTAAAGCTGTGGCTTGTGAAAACAAACAAAAAAAACCAAATAAACAAAAAAATACCAAGAAACACCCCCAAAATATTGAAGAAAGTGTAATTATATAGGTGCTCTGAAGTAATTTCATGGAGCAGTCCTAATATTAATCGCAGAATCAACTGCAAAAATTCTGCAACAGCAGGATACAGAGAAAAGAATCAGAGAAAATACGGAGACCTCAGCATAGCCTGCATAAAGGAAAAATACGTGGGTTTCTTACAACACAACTCACAGCTTGGATATTGCTGAACAAGTAACTTGACTAGCAAAAGAAAGAAGAATATTGTGCCTGGAGAACATGACAATTTCCAGAATTCCAAGGTGGCAAAATACTCCCTGTTCAACCAAACCATATTTGTCAGCTCACAGAGATATATTAAAAAAAAAAAAACACTATACAAACTATGTAAATCCCACCAAAAAATTCCTGTTCTGTGGATTAATCAGACAGAACTGCACAGCTACTCCTGTAAGCTTACCTTGACTTCTGAGCAATTTGACAGGCTCTGTTTCCAGGTCACATAACGTGCTATTTTCTTGTCCTTTATTATCATTAGAAAGATGCTCAGCTCCAGTACAGACAGTTACATTTGCACAAGGCTTCTGAACTTCTGCTTCTTTCATTGCCAGTTTAATGCTATTATAAAAGAGGAGAAAATTATCTAACATCCTTCATACCTGCTGGTTCTAATACCACCTTATTTTCTGCCTACTCTTGCCATAATTCCATAACCAGAAAGTAATACCTTTGGTCTGCAATCAGAGGTTTATTCAATTCACAAGATTCAGAGAGAGCTTCTTTTGTTGAGGAGCTGGATAGCTGGTGTTTCCAGTGGTGCCATTTAAACTAAAAGTTAAGGGAAAACCAAGTTCAATGCAAAACCGACTATTGCTTCGCAGCACGATTAATTCTTATGCTACACACATAACCTAAACAAATTTTTTTTATACAAAATACATTTTTATACAAAATTACTTTATTCTTTTCAGCAGAGTTCACTTTGGCAATTCCAAAAATCGTACAGAAAGCATATTTTGATTTTGGTTTCATTACACCTACTCACATTTATACTTCAAAATAAAGACATCTGGTGCAACGTGTAATCCTCACCCCATACACCTCTCTAGCCCTTCCTGACTTCCCAAACAGTCCCTCCAGTAACCCCAGTCAGGTCACAACTTTGGGTTTTTTACATGACTCTCCCAATCAGTCAGTTTAATGATAAACTTCAGGCTCATGAGCCAGAGTTCATCCTGGTAAAACAAGTTCATTTGCAGCCAGGGATGGTGTGCCTTCTATTTCACAGCAAAAAAAAAGTTCCTACAAACATCTCTCCTGCTCTGATTTCTCCATTGCTGAGGTTGACACAATATGTCTGCCTTATGGTAAATGTTCCACTGAGAAGAACCTCAGTGGAACATGATAATTAGGTATGTATATTCTCTAAGACATCATCGTGTCTTAGAGATTATACGTACATCTGAAGAATCAATACACAGAACAGGGAAATGGAAAGTGTAATTTTAAATGCTTAATCAATTCCAAAGCACCTATTCCTTGTTCTTGAATGAGAAGACAAAACTATTTCAATTAAGAAAACATGTCATCCACGCATCCTAAAGCAAAGATATTTCAGGCAAATGATTTCTCAAGAACGTCACAGGATTTGCATGCAATGTCAGTGAGAACTGTTTAAGACACCTAATAGGATTTCTAAGGATGTATCAGTTACTGTACCTCTTCAGGTGTACTTAGAGACAACTGGGAAATAATGGTTTCTAGTATGTGGAGCTCTTCCCTTGAATCTTCAATTTCTTGATGGCATAATTTCAAGCGGTTACGCTGCTGTGCAGTAAGTGCTCTCAGCTCTGTGTTTTCACTTATTAGAACATTTTTCTCTTGAAGTACTATTTCTTTTTCATGAAGTTCACTCTCAAGCTCCATGATCTTCTGATCAGATCGAGCCAGCATTGACACCATTTCAGTGTTCTTTGCCTCAAGAGTCTTAATTTCTTCTTTTGTGCTATGATTCTCTTCCTTTAATTGCCTAAAGAAGTATATCCATTTAAAAGGTATAGCTCAACACAGAGGATTTTCATTATTAAAAGTACTAGAAGACGACAACATAACTGTACTGTTTAACTAGTTTCCTTCCTCTCAAAATCTAGGATTAGCTCTATATAACAGACCAAAGAGTTTTCACTGCTGTACTGAGATTTCACTGTTCCTAAGGACCAAGATGCGAACTGCTATCAGCAAACAAAAAGAGGGAATAAATTAGTTCTCATTCTTAAGCAATTTAATAAAGGGTTAAGCACTATCAGGAGAGTCACTGGTAGGAAATAGATCAAGGTGACTTTAACTGTGCTGAAGCCAAGGAAATTTAAGAACAGGATAAAATAACTATGTAATGATACCTAAAATCAGAATGGATGAAGACAATGTACTAAGACTTAGCTAGTCTAGCATTCTGCTACTAACAAGACAGGGAAGGGTCCTATTTTTCCTCTCACCTATCTGACTGTACTGTGAGCCAATTGTACTTTTAGCCCACCACAAATCATTTACATTTTTAGGTACCTCCTGATTTAGCAAACTGAATTAGCTCAAAGGTCTTGATGAGTGCCAAACCCAATGCAAGTTAGTGGCGATAACATAGCAGCCTACAGGAAGATCCCTATCACAGCAGAGAGCTATTAAACAGGCTCAAGCTAGTGGAAGGGTGCTCCCACACTGCCCACCCTTGCCAAAATGGCCTACAGAACAATTGTTAAGACAGAACTGTGAGTGTGGATAGTGCATGTGAATGGGATGCCTGAAACTGTCCAAGAAAGTGTTTGTCCAAACCTAGTAATTCTAAAGACAACCAGCTGATGGGTTTAAGGATTTTGAGAAAATAATTTAGAAATTTGTAAGTATATGCTAACATTTTTTACCTTTTTAGTATTATGATTTGTCTGTTGTATTGCTGATACTAAGCGTTCACTGACGCTGGTCCTGATTTCACTCGAACTACACAAATTGAGCAGCACATTCACAGTGAGAGTTGTAACGTGCAATTTCTTCTCAAATCACTGTACAGAGATTTTTAAAAGCCTTTGCATTACCTCAATTGCTCTTCTAGGATGTCAAGGTCCTTTCTGTAGCTGACACACTTTTCATTCAACTTCTCTTTTTCTTTTTCACAACTAATCAAACGTTTTCCCAAGATTACTTCTTCAGCTTTAACCTTAAAAAGCAATATTTTTTGTTACTGTACAACAATAATCTAAGCTTCTATGGCCAACAGCATTTTCTTACATGAATACTATAAACATTATGCTGTGAGGGTTTTTATTTGTCTTATTTCTTTCTTTCTGGTAAGCCTGTAGATAATTCTGTTGCTCACTGTTGTGAAGAAAAGGAGAGGAACACAAAGTTGGTTTTTTCTGCAATTCGGGAAAAAAGTAATGTTATTTTGGTTTAATATTTTAGGGCATATTTGTGTTTGGCAAAGATTTTTTCCACACTCCACAGGGAAACAAGTCTAATCAAATAAAAGTTCTCTGTAAAAGCCAAGTCTCAGGCCTGGTTTTTTTCTCTTCCCACAAGACCAGAACCAATAACAATTTTGACCACAGGAACTTTGGGAGATTACTTCATTTTCATCTTCTCTCTTCTGTATCTCATGTTTCATTGAACAGCTTATACAGATGGAATCAAAAGAACTCTTTCAAAAGGATCATATACTTTTAAAATGTAAATTTCCCAGCAGGCAAGCAGGAGACAGAAGAAACATCCACGGTATTAGAATACCTCAAAGATGCAGACAATCCAGACTGTGAGAAGATAGTTTAAAACTGAGTAACTGAGGTAATCACCACAAACAGTTGTTTACCCTGTCCCACCTCTCTTAGGACTCTGCCACCAACAAGCAGAAACAACTGACCCACTGGTGAACCTGTTGCTGTTTGCTGCCTAGCTTACTGGAAGAAGCAAAAGCCTAATAGCATGGCAAAAACAAGTGAAGAATGAACTCTTACCTTTTCTAATTTTCCAGTTACTTTCTCTTTATACTTTTTGAAAGCTCTTGTCAGCTCCTCCACACCCAGCAAAGCTTCATTTCTTTGCTGTTCTGCCCTGCAAAGCAGCATACCAATTTTAAAAATCACAAAGTTCAGTCATTATGTAACTCTCCTCCAGATACTAAAAACAACTACTGAAGTAATTGCTCCAGGTAATTTCCGTTCTTCTTCCAACTTTCCAAGCCCTAGATTAAAAACTTTTCACATCAGGCATAAAATAATTTTAAATATAATTTTGACATATTAACGTAAGCAAAATTCCAGTAAAACTAAGAATGTTAAAATTGACTCCTCTTCAAAAAGAGTTTGATTCAAATCATCCACCTGTCCCTGTCAGTAAAAGCCTGTTTTAGGGACTGGATTAGCGTGCGTGATAAGGAAGCAGAAGACAGTAGTGCTCCTTAAAATTCAAACTGTTTAAGGGGAACTGCAAAAGATTTTGATGGATTCATGATGGAATTACAGTAAGAATGACAGGAACTGATCAAAGGACAAATTTGGAGGATATTGGAGAGATGGCATCAATAATAGTAAAGGAAGCTGAGACTGGGATGATACCAGGTGAGCAACTGTTTAAAGGAGAAACCCAGACTTTATTTTGTTTTATTACACTGTGCTCCTGCCCCTTTCTTACTTTCCCCTCTTGTTATTCCCTAGGGAAGTTGGAACAGAAACCTTGTGACAGGTCAGGCATGCAGCCTGTTCAGGTCACCTAATGCAGGCACATAAGAATTACCACTGCTCAATAGCATTTGTTTCTCTTCCACTAAGGGCAGTGCGAGGACAGGACAAGTGCCTCCTCTCAGTACAGCCCACCCTCGGATCACTGTTTCTCTGTCTGAAGACCACTGCCCATTTGGACATGGCAAAACTATTCAGAGTAGGGGATAAAAGATATCAGAATAACAAACAAAACAGTGTAAGTCTAAAGCACATCAGTTTGCTTGGCCAAAGAACAGTAAGTGGTTGTAATCACTGATTAAAAAAAAGCAGCCTGTAATAATTTTTAACACTAACCATAACACTATGTTGCCTTTAAAACCTGGCAGAAGCTTAGTTTTTCTATTTACATCTGCAACTATTAACTAAGTACAGCTAGTTCCAACTTCACATGCTCTGAATGAACAGTGAACATCAATAAAAGCACTTCTTCACCAGTAGCACAGTATTTCCATTTATCTCCATTCCTCCAACAGGAAGGTTAGAGGTAATTTCATGTAGGTAGACAAGCCAAACAAAGGGTTAGCATTCAAAAGGCTGAGGAAATGCTTTGTTAAGGCATTAATTCAGGGGTTTTTTTGTCCCAGGTAATACAGTTAAATGAATTGGTCAGGCAGGAGTCTTGTTATTTATTCCTCTAATTTCTTTAAAATAACATTTTAGAGGGGATAGGATTGTATATGGTAACTTCCAACAGTTAAAAGAAATTGCCTAACCCTCTAGTAGCCACACAACTGCTAGGCTAGAGGAAGCAATGGGAAAGGGAAATAGGGATTGGGATGGAATTACAGCACCCTTTTCAACAGTACCATACAGACAGGTAAGATTAAGGATAACATAAAAATGTTCTCTTGATTAAGTTGTGCTTCTATCACTTTCCTCATATCAACCCCAAAAATATGCAACTCAGAACTGTTGCATACTGAGTTCTGAGCACACACTGTAGTTTCTTGCAAGACAAAATCAAAAGTAATTCAGGAAAAACATATTGTGGACATATTTCAGCTCTCCACTACAGTGTGTCTATTCTGAAAGGGAAAAACAGGTGACAAACTGGTTAGTGGCGTACAACAGCCTGCAACTACCAGCAAACTTCAAGATTTAAACAGTGCCCAGATAGTAAGTATATTCACACAGATTGTCCCCTTTTTTAAAAAACCCCAACATGGAATCATTGAATCACAGAATATCTCAAGTTGATCCATAAGGATCATCAAGTCCAACTCCCTGCTCCTTGCAGGATTACCATTAAGCTCAGCAGTGACCATTAAGAAAAGCTGTGTAATAGCAGAATGAATACCTGGTATTAAATTGCACGAATATCTGGTATTAAACTGTGGAGCTAATTTGCAACTTTTTTGTTATGTATCTCAAAAAATTTGAATATTTTACCTTTATATGTGATTCTGGGGGGGTTTCAAGCCCTCTGAGACACTTCTGAGTGTCGCGGGACACGTACCAACGGTAAGAGGGAATACTTTCCAGTGCTGGTTTTTAATTCTGTATATAACAAACACTTCTTTCTTTAGTATTTCTTTCAACTCCATTTTTGAAGTTTTGAAGACTACCTCATACAAGTAAGAACATCATCCAGATGGTCCTTGAACTCTTGACAGGCACAAAACATAACCACCCTGTCATTAAAAAAACCTATAATACTGTTTGACCTTATGGGATACTTTGCAAAGTTAACATAAATAAACTGAAATTCAGACTGTTGAGAAAATATAACGGAGAATTAGTTCCAATTTAGAACTATGAGCGTATGTTACACCCTGTTGACTTCATCTATCAGATAATCCTTTAGGGAATATAAAGAGTGTTACCATTTGTTTAGCACAGTAAATTTTTTTATGTTACCCTTGCAAATTACCATGTTATTTTCACTTAACTATCAGATGTAGTCTGATAGTGTAGGAAAGGTCTGTCCTTAAAGCAGAGAAATCATTTGATCCCACAAAGTAAACATCTACCAATGGAAATAAACATGCAATATTACTCCGTATTCAATTTATTAAAATTGCTTAGTTACCTCTTTCCTTGCTTGTTTTGTTCAATTAACTCCATTTTCAGGTTTTTATAGTCTTTTTTATATCTCTGCAACATGTTTCCTCTTTCCATTGCTGTTTTCTGGCTTTGATTTAGTTTATCTTCTGCATCTCTATCAAATAAACAAAGCACAATTAAAAGGACAGGAACATTTTTGTAGAGAAACTCACTTTTTATTGCTCTCTTCTGCACATGATGTTTGTAAAGCACTAGTCAAACACCCTGCAAGTCTTAAAACTAGGTTTGGAACATCCGTAGTCTCCAGATTCCCCACGAGTTATGTCTGTGTCTGGGGTGGTGTCCAAAGCTCATCAATAGGCACCAGGTGTCACAACTGCCAAGGATGCAGATGGCTGACTCCGTGTCATGAGATCTGAACACAGAAATCACCATTTTTCTTTCAAAATGAATGACTGGTCAGGATACACTCATGGGAAACAGCACTAAAATGTCAATTAAGTATTTTTACTTCTTTTGTGAAGACAGATGATTGAGATATTAATTATTATATAGCACGAGGTTGTAAGAAACTGACAGCCAGGTATGTCTTCCTGACAGCCTCTGGACACTGTTTACCTTTGTTTGGCCATTTGCCTCGATCAATACTTTCATGAAGAAAGAATCTTTTACTTTATGTGCTGCACAGTCATGTTTGAAAATATGTATGCTTGTTTACAACAGAAGATATGTAGTCATGTAGCATACAATCACTCTAGTCAGTTATAAGGGCACATTCGTGTTTAGCATACATTATAAACTGGTTTCTGTTAACAGCCTTTATTATTTTTTTCCTCCATTTGTTGAGGTACATTCAGTACAAAATAAAACAGCTCCCTCCTCCTAAATTTGGCTCTGAAATGAAAGTTTCAAGCCCTAGATTACAAGACCCACGCAGTACCAGTTATCATGATATCCCAAAGAAGAGACTGGGCTGGCAAGCAGACCACAGTAAAACAATGATTTAGAAGTACACTTATTACCTGAGAATTTTATCTTGAGCTGAAACTTCTGCTTCCAAGTTTACAATCTGTTCTTTCAGCTTTGGAATGCTGACTAAACGTGTACCTAAAGCTGATTCAAGATAAGAAATCTGAAACAGAAACATATTTGGCATTTAATTAACGCTTGTCTGTGTGTATGTGTATATATATATATATACACACACACACATACATCCATCTTCAGATGAGACACAGAAGAATAATCTGCTTATAGAATGATACAGTGCTCTTAACCTTACAGTAGAAGATGCTTGTTCATCTACAGGAACTGACCTTCAGTATTGCAATTAACACCCTTCTAGGTCCCTAGCATCACTGCAGTGTGGTACACTGTCTAGCAGACTCATTTCTTTATATGTTGAGCTTGTCTCTTGATTTTCCTCAAAAGTTTATATTCCACTATTTGTTTATATTCCACTATATACCAGACAGCCAAACATTTTATCTACTTATTTATCTACTTATTTATCTCCAGGGCTGAAAATAGTATTTCTGAAACAAACTGCATTAACCATAGCCATGTTCTATAAGCTGAATACAAGACTATAGTTGTCCTGAAAAAGCAAGTGTCTATTAAATCAGCAATGATTTATTAGATATAATATTTCCTTCTAACCCACCTTCACATTTTCAAAATAATAATATTAATCCAACCTGAAAGGTCAACATTTTTCACTTCCTAGACAAATGACTACTATGCCATTATTGTTCCCATTATTCTCCATGTAGCTCAGACATGTGAATGTACAGTGCTAAAAACATTATTAAGCTATTTTCTTACATAATGTATTCTTCATTCTGTGACTTACTGGCTTTAGATTAAACTTTGGAACACGAATAGGTAGAAGTCATAATATAGTTTGTTTGTTCACGGAGGAATAGGTTTCCAAACTATCCTGTTCCAAAATGAATGCTGAATATTATGAAAAAATAGAATATTAAAGTTTTAATCTATCTAATATTTAGACAGAACAAAAACCCAGCATGTTATGCTTGGAATGACATTCAAAAGTCATGGACACTGGAGCTTTTTGGGAAGTTTGGGGTTTGTTTTTCTTTTTTGATGAAGACACTGAAGATACATACTCTTGTTTTTGACTGCACCAATTCAAAGTTCATTGTTTCCACTCTGTTCATTAGGTAGTGGTTCTGAGAAGTCAAAGACGCATTTAGCTCATGAAGGGCATCCAGCTTCTCCTTAAGATGTTCATTTTCTTCCGTGGTTTTATGAGAAATTGTGGATACTGAGTAAGACTAGACATAACAAAAGGGTTTATATATATTTTTTTATATATATACTTTTTTATATATATACACACACACTTATGCATATGAAAGCAATATACACATCAATGAAAACTCTGCAGAACAAATGTATTTAAATATTATGTTTAAGAGAGCTCAGTTGATTGTCCAAGTGTTCTCTGTTGATACAATTGTCCAATGCTACACTGTACCAACTCCAAGCCCTGAAAGCAAAACAATTATCATAAACATAGTCAAGAACAGAAAACCAAAGTAATAAAAATAAGAAATGAAGTGCAATATTTACTTCAGATTTCCTTTGAAAGTCCTGGCAAGATGTTTTACCAGTATTCTTCTTACAGTTGGAGAAGCCTTGATAGTTGCAGTTAGGCTGAACAAGGTCCTCCAGAGTGAAGTCTACAGCCTCATCCAAGCAGGGGCCATAACGTTCACTTGTATGAGTGCTAAGAGTGAGAGTAAAAACTTGCTACACCATATATTTTCTTTATTATTTTAAATTGCTTATAAAGAGTTTTCAAAAGAAAAGCACAAAAGGAGCTACTTGTGATAATCCATTAAACTGAACAAGACAGATGTGCACCACAAGAGACGGGGTGTTCTCATTCCCAAATGCGCTCATACCTGGAAAGCTCTTCCTCTACGGTTTGTAGGCTCTTTTCAGTTCTCCTCAGCTGATTCCATAATGCCTGCAAATTTGCGAGGTCTTCAGCAGCAGCACTTTCAGAGTAAGTCCACATCGTACAATCCATCGGCGCCGCACGTACAACTGAAATAACATTTAATGTCAAAACATTGTTAAATATATGTGAATACTATTTGCAAAGTTACTTTTAGAGACACCTAAACAAGGCAAGTAGAAAGGAAAAAAAGGATGGAAAAAATACAAGGAAATACTGACTTAATGAATGTCACTGGTGACATTTCACACACCACCTCTCCCCACGCTCACCAGGTATGTGAGTTTGATATGCCCTCAGTGATATGGGTTAGTGGTGGTCTTGGCAGTGCTGGGGTAACGGTTGGACTTGATGATCTTAAAGGTCTTTTCCAACCTGCTTGATTCTAGGATTGTATTCTATATAAATTACTCCGCACAAATTGTCTTTTTTGAGAAAAAATGTTGTTTGTATTCATGAAATACAAGAAGCTTCATGATTTATGAAAACCAGAGAAGCCTACCGTACACTGGCTGTTAAAGATCCCTTGTACAACACACCTCAGTTACTTCAGAAGCACCATGCAGCTGGCGAGGTGCCTGAAAAGGTGACAGCGCATAGAATTACAGACTCGTTCAACAGTTTGGGCTGGAAGGGACCTTCAAAGCTCATCCAGTCCAACCCCCTGCAATGAGCAGGGCCATCAACTAGATCAGGCTGCCAGAACCACATCCAGCCTGGCCTTGGGTGCCTCCAGGGGTGGCACATAGACAAACCTTGCCTCGCCATTCAATAACCGGCGAGATTAATGAAGCTCAGAGCAGCGAGGACTTCACAGCACAGAGAACGCGAGCTGCTCAGTTGAGGGGGGGTCGGGACGCCACGTCAGCCCTCACCACAGAAAACATGACTTTGCAAACTGAGCTTGATATGGAAAACGGACTCAGGTGATGCACAGAAACCAGCGCTGGCCTTTTCCGGCAGCGCGGCG
>NW_009925003.1:0-26785 GCF_000696875.1 Nestor notabilis
TGGAGGGGGAGAATTGGGCCTTCCCCAGGTAGTGAGGAGGGGGAAAGGCTGGGTGTCATGCCCCCGGCCTCCTTCAGGTAAGATGGCAGGGAGAAGAGAAGAGGGCTGGTCTCCTCGGGGAAGTCAGAGGAAGAGGTTGCATGTCTCTCTGTCCCCCAGCGAGGAGGTGGCAGTGAGAGGAAAGGGTAGGGTGGAGGAAGGTAGAGCCAAGAATATGCCCAGCCACCTTGTGTCCTTTAGGAAGGGGCCTGCGTGGCAGGGAGGGGAGGTGACACCCTCCCAGGCAGGAGAGTGGGAATGTTAGACCTGGTTTCTCACTACACAAGATAGTAGAGGTGGGCAGAGAGAGGAATTAAAATAATTTCCCAGGGCAAGCAAAGCAGAAGGAAGAAGAGGAGCTGAGTTTGGCAGCCCACTGGCATGGATCCATGACAGCAGAAAACGTGGGAGCCCGGGAAAAGAATATAGAAGGGGAGGATTGACGCTGGATAAGGTGTGTCCAAGAGAGATGGAGATGGATGGGCACGCAGTCTGCTGTACTTCTGGGCTGGAAGATTTTTGGGGTGAGGAGAACCGGTGCCACATGGCTGCAGATTGCTGCTTCATGGGTGGAGGCTTAAACAGGGACTTGGCTGTGAAAGTGCAAGGTGGGAATTTATGGACTGGCATTTTCCAGGTAGGGGCTGCAAGATGACATTCTTTGGGGATGACAAGGAGATGGTTTTGAAGCTAGCTTGGTGCTGTATGTGTGTAACACTGGGTGGATAGGTGTCATGAGTCTTTATTTTAGTGAAGTGGAGAAATTATGCTGTTTCCTGCTGAGGCTTAAAGCAGTGAAATGGTAAAACCTCTTCATTCCCTCTTCACACACAAATTTTTGTGAACAGGGATAAAAAGGCTAAGAGAGTTCAGAATTCTCTCGTTAGACATCAAGGTTGATGCATACACTTTCAGTTCATAAGAGATAGCGTGCACTCCTCACTGACTTTGTAGCATAAGTGCCTTGAATATTTAGCAACTACAAACTTCCTTCAGTTCATGAAAGTTGTTTAACTTCATCAGTGTGAGAAAGCACAGCTCAGTCTCTGTCCCTTATGTAGAAGATACCTGAACCCTTAAGTGTTGTAGTACATCCTTGTGCAGGACAAAGTAACAGTCTGTGTAAAGGGATAAGATTCCTAGCTCTTCTCTTGTGTGTCTTTTGAGACTTTGTAAGAAGCAGCCGTAAAAAGTGATGCTCCTCTTTCAGGAAAACTAGGCCCATCAGTCCTAAGAGCACTCTGCATCTGTTCTTAAACCTGTGTCATTTGACACCATCAAGTTCCCAGTTGGCAGGTGTGACCTAAAATAATTATTTCACCTTGTTTTACATGTAATATATGCAGTTATAAATATGAATAGTTTTCAAAACAGAGTATCAACATTCAGTCATCTTTGAGCAATATCTGGATTTTTAGCCTGGCTCCAAGTTTTAATTGGTGCGTAGATCAACTTTTTGCTACTTTATTTCACAAGGTGGATATTTAGAAATTAGTAATTATTCCCGTCTTGCACTTCATTAGCTGTCACAGGAAGGATAGTATCTTTTGGTTTTACCTCCTCATAAAGTTTTTACACACAGCCAACTCTGCACGTGACCAACTGATAATGACTCTTTCATTGTTTCTGCTTTTGATGAGGCAGATGAGGCTTCCAAAGCACCATGGACTTCAGTGCCCAGTTGTTGTAAACTGGAAAGCAAAAATTAGGTTACCAATTCAGGGACCCATGTGCCAGGCCGTATGTATAAATCAACGCCACACAGAGAAGTTGGTGGGTAGTAAGGTAAGATGTGAACTTGAGGTATCAACAACTCTGTGGTTACTGCCCATTGTGAACTCTTTAACCTTAAGGTAAATATGAAGTAGCTTTCTCCTTTTATTCGTCCATTGGTGAGTAACCATTTATGAGGGCAAGCACATAAGTAGTTACAAGGCCTCTGTGCTGGTTTTTGTTGTGGTGACTTACCTGTTTCTGCTTAACCTAAGAGTTCTGTTTCTAAAAAATTTATGCTTCTCTTCATGATGAAGATGTATTAGCTTATTTCAATCTGAGTAAAGCTGTCATTTTTACTGTAAAAAGAAGTGGAATTTTAAGTCTTGTAATTTTTCAAGAATTTTGAGGAATCTCAGCACCTACTCATTTCATATGAGCTGTTGGTGCTAAATGCTCCTGAAGATTAGTCCAAGAATTCAGTCATGGAGAAATGTTGATGAAAGCACAGCGTGTTTTTTAAAAAGTATTTTTAGTGATGTTATCTAAAAGATGTATTACATGAACCACTAAGAGACTGTAGAGGCCCTAAACCAGGCATTCTCTCTCATAAAAGGAAACAAATGAACAAATTAGTGATGCAGACAGATTAAACCAAAAAAATTGACATGCTGCTTGAAAAGTGCCTTTTTGTGCAACCCATAAAGTAGATAGATACACTTTCATTCTTCCTTGCTTTATAGGGCTAGTCGTAAGAATGTATATTTTTTGGTGGATGTTACGATTTTACAATACAAGTTTTCCATATAATTAGAGTATACATGTCCTTCAAACACTTCAAATGTACAGATAAGCTGGACAATTATGTATTTTCTGGGTCAGGATTCCTTTAAGTACGTTTTTTTTCTTTTATATCAGTCTTGTGGAAATAGGCTTCCAAATACTTCATCACTGTCTTTCTTTAATACTTTCATGCAGTTTAGGGTGAGGATAAGTTGGATCTGATGGAGTCAAGTGGTGTGATCCTATTCATCACTGGATTGCAGTGTTCTACTTCTTTCCACTGCTATACATGTAGTAAATTCTCAGTAATATTTGGTACTGACATTCATAAATCATCTAGTTGAAATATTTTTCTGTGTTTAACTGAAATGTGGTGACCCATAGCACTCTGTTTCTGTTCTAACCAAACAACTTCTGTGGATTCTTTAGTTTCTTCCACTGGCCTGTCTGTATTTGTCCTTTTAATGGTCTTGGTTCCATCAAACAAAGGAGTGCAAGCTTAATGAACGCTTTGGAAATCTCATGTTTACTTGGGCTCACATGCTATACTCTTACCCTATATTGTGGTGCTCTTCATGTATATAGAAAAGGTGCTTCAATCTGCATACACATAAAGGGGGTGACACAGAAACCATGTGTTCGTTTAGTCAAACATTCAAGGACTAATAATTAGTATTGGAAATATTTTAGGATATTACTGAAGTATTTCTTTCTCCTTCAGCAAAAGAAGATATGACACTGAGTAGTTCTGCTGGTACAACCACCACCAGAAAGAGTTTGCAGCTCTTGCTTTGGCTGGAGGAGTGGCAGGATTCTCATATTTTATCTGTCTGGCCAGTTCATAAATGAAAGAGCATGCTGGCCAAAAATCAAACAGGCTGAACATGCGACTTTCTTATTTACAACAGTGCAGGGAGGAGATCTTTTATTTTTTTTAAGCAGTGGGGTTTTTTTTCTAAAGTATTACACAAAAAAAGTATAATGTGGTTTGCAATGACCATGTTTTTGAGCAACTGCAGTGTTGGAGACTTGCAGAAGACCAACTCTAAATCAAGCACTTTAACAATGTGGTTGGTGAAGCTGTCTTGACTTTAGAAGCATTAGCATCGTAGTAGTATTTTCAAAATGTATATGTAGTAGTATGCAGGTGGGTACACAGCTACCTTTTAGAATGAGCTTTAGTGATCAAAAAAAAGTCTGCCTTTGGCAGCACCTTTGAACCGAGTTCCTCTTTCAGTGCTGCCTTTACATTATGTTCACTTACTAAGCTGCAACAAACAAGTTGCAAGGCAGGAAGCTTTATTTTTTTTTTAACTTCGAATTCAGCAGAAATGTATCAGTATGATGCAGTGTCTGTCAGGGTGCATATGTGTTGAGATCTTCAACTTCATTCATACAGTTTACCAAAGAGATACCAAATATCGATGTCTTTAGACCACCAGTGTACATGCATCTTTCTTTCTGAAGATACATGTGTTTGTTCTAATCTGAAATTGTGCTGCTGACAGGCAGGGTATGCCACAAAATGACCACATACTAGCTGTATAATATGCATACTTTATTAAACAAGCACACTAAAGCGAATAAGCACACCAAAGCAAACAAGCACACTAACACGAATCAGGTGTATATCTCTATGTAAATGAATAAATATAATGAAACAAATCAGAGATCTATAGAGAGAGTAAAGTACAGAGGAAAGTTAGCAATGCATATTACTGCATTAGAGAGAACAGAGATTAAGAAGAAATGCATCACCAAATACCACAGAACTATCATCCAGGCCCACACTTGAAGCGAGGAAGCCCAGTTGCAGCTGATGCCAGGAGTCTCAGGTAATTAGGAAAATTCCTACATGGTGTATCCACCTATAGGTGAGGCTTTGGATTTGGCCACAAGAGGGTCCTGCTTTTATATTCTTAGGAAAACAGCCGGCTTTGTGCCAGCTCTGTAATTGTTTACTCAAGGGGCCTTGCACTTTCTCATGATCTCGCTATTGTCCATGCCGAGAGCATGGTGTCCCAGTGCAGCCAAGTATGAAGGTCATAGAACAGCTGCACACCTGTGTTTTCCCACCTCTCTCCAACAAACAGTCACGATGAACATAAACAAATATACTCTACCAAATACACTTTGACAAAAAATATACTATATGTCTCTCAGTCATGAGAGGGAATGAACTCTCAGCTAGGTTCCCATCCATTACATAAATCAGCAGTTAAAATTCTCAGGAATAATGTTCCCATTATTTTCTGAAGACAAATAGTGATTTTTACTTTGTTCTTTATCTGAGTCATATTAGAAAATGTAACTCTGTTAGGGAATTATTTCCTTTTGCAGTGCATTTTTGGGCACTTTTCCTTGTGTTGCATGAGCAGTATTAAAAAGTTGGTTCACTCTTTTATGTTGGTTACTAAAATTCAGAAATTCCTTCAAAATTTATTGTGCAAATGGCTTTTGAAGAGTAAGCATTACTTAGCTTCTACGTAATGGAGAACTTTTTAAGCTTCAGAAAGAGTACATGTGTATAATGGCAAGAAAATCTACCCATCTGACATTCCATGTGTTAGAAGAAATCTGGGAATTAAATAGGATATATTTTTGTTTTCAGTTACCCTGTAGTAAAGCCATTGTATTTAGAGGCTTCCACCAACACTGAGAACAGTGTTAGGTATGACAAGGGGCCTGATGCCTTATGATACGATGTTGCTGGTTTTAGCATGTAGTTTTTGAGTGTGTTTTTGCTGTTTGATTGGTTTTGCTTGTTTTCAGAAGCTAAACTAAAATTCAGCTTCAGAGCCAGATTTTTAGGTAAGTTTTCAAGATACTCAATTCACAGGTAGCCCTTGAAGGACATGAATATTGTCAGTTTGGCTGGGCAAGTTTTTTAAAAGTCTGTTTTGTTTGATTTCCTGATTTATGAAGAATGTATTGTACAAATCACAAACTCAGAGTGTCTTGCTTGTCATGTGCTTGGTAGGAAAGTTTTGGAGAAACTTGATATCAAATCTCCTTAGAACAGAAACAGGTTGGGGTTTGGTTTTTTAAAGAGAAAAATTGTATGCACCTTTCTCTGAAAGGTATAGACTTCTGTTGTAGATGAAATAACTTGTGCTACCTTATCTAGTATGGAGTAGGAAGTCTGAACCTGCTCTGTTCAGTAGAGTACCATCCTGGTATCCTAATGTGATTGTGTTGGGACTTGAAATTGTGCTCCTTGTTTCACAGAGAAGACTTCTATCTGTCAGTGTCAAGTCTTCACAACTGTTAGTCTGAACTCCTAGATCATAGTCCCTAGGCATCTGTAAAACAGACATGAGCCTTTGCATTCCAGATTATAAACTTCCAGTAGTTGACAAAGATGCTTATGACTAACTAGAACATGAGAATTATTGGAAGTTTGTGAATTATCAGATTGTGAATTGAAAGGCTTTGTCTCAGATGTTTTGTAATGAAATCTTGGTTTAGGCCATATCTGAAAATGGAGTGGTTTTTTTCTAGTTTTCAATGCAGATGTTTCTCTGCATCTTAAAACAGCAGTGTAGTTCCTCAGGAAAGATACCAGAATTCAGAAACATACTTGGTAAGTCTAATTTAAGGTGTAATGCTGAAATTTATGACAAAACTATGGAAACTCTGTAATGCTTGCATCAGAAATCTGAACAGCACTTTGAGGATTTTCTTTTTAAAACAACAAAGAAGCTGTTGTACCTGTCTTTCTAGTGACCAGAAGTAAACTGTAAGTTAAAAATACAAATGCACTGAATATGTTATTCTAACTCTTGACAACTAAAGAGGATAAAAAGAGGCATTCATATTCTGTACAGTTGGTTTTAGAGGTATACAAACCTAAGGAAAAGAACACTGGGAAATTTTTGGTACCCGTATTAGAAAAATAAGCAGGAACTCACTGAAGTCCTGAAATACGTAAAAGTCTTTACAGGTACACTTTGGAGAAGAAAAATAGCAATAACATTGAAAGAGACGAACAAACTTCTACTTGACAGTACAGCTTCCTTCAGTAGTCTTGTGACCAACCCTCTGAACTTCTTAACAGTACTTTTACCAAAGTGAACTGACTTGGGGATAAACTTCATGCTTTTCAAGAAGATTTTCCACACTTTTGTAATCTTTGTAACTCACAATCAGTTGTAGCAAATTAAGATGTTGTCATTCTCTGTATTATTATTTTCTTCTCATTGTAATTAATGCGCACAAAATAGAATGTATGTACACACCTCATCCATTTTAATGCACAGTCTAATGGGTTGGTTTGATGAAACAAGAGGAAGGTTTAAAATTTAATTGAGAATGTACATTACATGTCTTGTTCTGCAGGCTGTGCTTTGAGGGCAGTAACCTTTGGCAGGGAGGTGAAGAAGGTAGTTGAAAATAATAACTTCTTAAACTGATGCTGTTAAAATTTCTAAGGGTACTTGCAAACACTGATGACATAAAAGCACACAAGGATTTTGTACAAAACCAATTTTTTTTTTTTTTTTAATAAGTTCACATGATGTTTTTAAAAATAGAAATTTGGATAAAGTCCAGTTCTAAATAAATTCAAATTAATAGTTTGTTTCCTACTAACACTAAAAAATATAAACCTACCCTATAAAGTACAAAAGTTTTCATTTTAGTGTCCAAAATGAGAAAGATTGTTATTGTTCAGAATTTTTTATTAGTAGTAGTAATTCTTTATAATCCATCAAGAACATAAGGAAATCCATGTGCATTTAGGGAAATGTGTATTTGTCTTTAAGTGTTTTTAGAAGATGCTATGTTAGTTGGGCTGTGGAAGATAATTTTTAAAAACTTTTCTAAGCTTATTATGTGTCCAGGCATGCTTCTAGCAAATTTAGTTCTGGTTCTGTTTAATAAAGTATAAGCTTTGTTGTGTATCAGTGAGCTTTACCAATACAAAATTTAAAAGCAAGCATTAAGACTCTCTGCCAAAGAAGGATACTTTATAGAACATTTTTCGAACATACTGCATTTAACAGATAAGCACACACATATCTTTATATATATGTAATTAAAAGATCACATGCAGTATAGCTTATTTGAGAACCTGTGGAGGTAGATCCCATTTAGCTTCGTAACAAAGCTTAAAGTTCCTTTTGTGTGGATTTCTCTTTGGCACTTAATATAATCATCAGTGATTCATCTGCTGTCTGAAGTACTTTGTGTATTTTACCTTTAGAATAATGTGTTGTTGATCTGCTGGATGTATATATATGGGTGGTTTTTTTTCTTCTTTACAACAGGTATTTGCAAACTTTTAAGTACTCCACAGTTGTCTCCATATTGGAAGCAAGTGTACGCTGTCTTAAAGAGTAAGAAACTTATTTTTCCTCTTTATTTTGAGGATTCACAAAGAATACAGTTGAGGAAGGATCCTAGCTGTGTTTTGGATGGCCAGGAAGTTCAGATAGTGTTTCTATTGTATGGTAGCTACAGATGAACTAGGTTTCTTTCTTACTGTTGAACACTTGCAGCTAGGATAAATTACTTGATTGCAAGTTTTCAAATACTCTGTTTAGTTTAGTTTTGGTTTGTTTTTTCCCAAATAAAGATAATCTTTGTAATGCCTCTATTGAGTAAACATATATATATATATATATATTATAAAAAACCTGTATGCTATAATTTTATTTAGTCAGCAAGGAACTTTTAAATAAACGGAAGTTTAGGAATTAAAAATACTGAAATGCTGCATAAAACCTGACAGTTAAATAATTTCAAGGTTCATTCGAGTTTCTGGGTGTGAAGAGGACTTCCGCATGATGGGAGCTCCATTTGCGTGACGGGAGTTCAGTATAGAAAAAGAACAACTAGAGGAAGTTTTCTGGCTGTTCTGTTACAAAAGTGGCAAACAAAGATGGAAGTATTTTAGCAACTTTCACCTAAGTGTGTGTTTGGGTACATGCTTATTGTTTATGAATTTGAGAGAGAAATCTCTGCGTATTATTTCAGTGTCCCTGTTAACGCAGAACAGAGGCATTTTAGTTTAACAATCTTGGTATAAGTCTTAGAAGTTCTTTGAATAATAAAATGAGAATAAATGTAATAATTTATGTACCAAATTAGTACCAAATAATTTTTTTTTACTGGAACATTGCAGGTTTTTGATAGCTGTTATAACCAGTTTATATCTTTGGCAGATGTTACAACATTGTCTCAAAGATGTGAGGAGAAGAAAAACCTTTGTGTTAAAATCTGCTGCTCAATGCAGCGGGATATGTCTCATCATATGTTTTAATAAAAATTAAAGGTTGAATTGTATTAATAGTCTTGGAAAGATGTTTAAGAGTTTATCACCAATAAACTGTATTTAGGGAGAGGGAAATCTATATTTATTGGCGTTGTAGGATGCTCTGTGCTTTGGAGAGAAGGATGGTGTTTTTGAAAGGGTAGCATTATTTTGGAACACACTGGTAGAGAATGTCTGTCTTTTTGTGTTAGAGGGAGGTTTTGTTTGCTTTGAGGCTTTTACACACAGGCCCTAAGAAGCCTTTAGTTTTGCCTTATGCACATTTTCCCTTAAACTGTATAATGCTTTGAAGTCTTTTTCCTCTAAGTACTCTCAAGGCAAGGAGTGGGACAAAAAACTGTCATGCAAGTATGTTCCCTAGAAGGGCAGTCAGTTCCTATTGGCAAATACAGCTGTCAGTATGTAATATCATACTGCTGTTAAAAGGTAATATATTCAGAGCTTTTCAGATTGACAGGTTTAAAACTTAACCTCAAAACCTTTGGTTTTGGTCTTTATATTGTGTCTTAAAGATGCCCTGAAATGTTTAGCATTCTGGCACAGACTAACCTTTCAACCCGAGAGGTTTGTAAGGTTGGGTTGTTTTTCAGTGGTCCTACAAAATCAGCACTTCACTTGGCTATTTATCACACATATATAAAGTCATGGCTACTAGTGACTGTGTATTTATTCTGATGTTCTTGTTTTTATGATACCAAATTTTTGAGTTTAAGGCATTGCATGTATACTCCTGAAGTTGGTTATTGTATGACTTGTTTACCATGTTTCATTTTCAGGTCTCTGATGATGAGGTATCCATCTGGATTTAAAGCACATCTCTGAGCTTCTTCATTAAAGAGATGTGTTCTATATTCATGGGTAAGATTTTTTTATGTACCTTGGACCCCTTTCTTAAATATCTTATGATACAGTTTTAACTTAGAAGATTTCAGCAACTTATTCTTACCTTTTAAAAGTTAATCAGGTACTTTTGTAGTATAGGGTTTTTTAGATGCTTGTGCTAGCTCTTAATTACTCAAGCTTATTATTAAACTTTGGAATTTACGTATCTTAAGTATCAATGCTGTAACTAAATCAGTCTAGCTTTTAGTATTACATATCAAGAAACAGCACAGTTCGTCATGGTTATACACATAGGTAAAGCATTTGAAAATTGGTCTGTGGTTTGAGATTCCTTTTCTGATACATAAAACGGTTCCACAGGCTTAATTGTGCATCTCACCATATATCTTTTGAATTAGGAGTTCTGGAAGAAGGAAACTCTGTTGTGGAAAGCAACAAAAGGGCAGGATGTGAATTTTGTGCAGTTAAACACTTTTTTTTTAAGAATATAAACTACATTTCATCTGAAGCAACTTTGTGGTATTACATACCCCCACTTCAAAACAGTAGAATCAAAACAACCCCAAAAATCTTAGTAGAAAATAGGGATTTTTCTAAATGCTACTTGTATTTTTAATTTTTGTAGGTCTCTAAATAAATCAGCTAAGGTAACTTCATACGTTATGGAATTTATTGTAATGTGCTCTTCCCATATGTTAAACACTCCTTGCTGAAATATTATTTTGTGACTTTGTGAATTTACCTTGAGTTAAAAATGAATGTTAAAATAGATCTCTTAAAAGAAGTATAGTAAATGGCCCAAATATATCCTCTGGGACTTCCTGGTACCATGCTGTTTTATACAGAGAGTTCTGTGATAGACTTTCTCTTTGGTGTGGTTTTGTTCTGTTCAGCCTTAAGCAAAGCTGTTCTCAATAAAGAAGCTGTCCCATTCAGAGCGAAGGCTAGTATCTTTGGGAAAGGTAGAAATTAGCCTTTAGTTGGACTGGAAGATGGATTTTCTTTCCACGTGCAATGTCATTTGTCATATTGTTTGACTTGAACTTCTGTGATTGACCATAATAATTAGTAATTATTGATACTTTTTTAATTTTTTTTTTCTTCTATAAACATTCAATATCTATATCCCAGAGTGTACCCATGAGAAAGGAGGAGAGGTGGTATAAGGGAGTTAGTGCATGTCTGGGGAATAGATGGGGGAAACAGTTACTTGAGTACAGTAACTGTTTGGTGCGAGCAAAACCAGTGTAGGTACGTATGAGATGATACTACCCTGACTTACTGTGACAAGCACCTACAAGCCAGTTTGCTCCAGTTTTTATGCTCTTACTCAGAGCTGGAACTGTAGCCATGGACTGAGAATTTAAGACGATCAGTTTCAAATATTTCTCTTGCTATCTTCATATCAAAATAGAAGGTACTTTGAGTTTTGCATGTTTAGCATGTCTGTGAACTCTCTAGCAGAATAAAATTCTAAACAAAAACGATATGTGGAAGGTATGATTTTACTGAGGGATGGCTCATTATTAAAAAAAATAATAAATGCATACTAATGAAAAACAATTTTAAAATGACAGTGCGTATTTAATGGGTATGTATTTTTTGTTTTATGAAACAGATTATCCAAACAAGTTTTCTCCTCATTTTAGTGACATTAATAAGAGCAAGCACATCTTTTCAAACCATATTTACTTACATGTACCATGGCACTCTTGCACATGGACTTAGTCCTTTTTGTTAGGGAATAAAAGAGTTAATCTCTTCTGAATGTCATAATGTTCTTTTTTTCAATCTTCTGTGTTTCTTGGATTTTGAGGAAATTGTGCTGTTCCTCTGTGCGTTTTATTTTTAACATGTACATTGATCTTTATAATAGAATATCATTTATATTGGCACATCAGTGGGAAGTAACTCTGTATTATTTAATTTACTGCAGCTTTTTGAACTCTGCCAAAGCTTTAGTTATAATTAAATCTGGCAAATAATGATAGTGTAATTGTCTTTCATTTCTAATATTGGGGAAGGATGTCTCTATAATTTCTCAATATTATGCAGAAGTGATCAGTTTTTTGAGTATCTGTTTTTTAACATGCTGTATTGAGTGTTACCTCTTCAGGATTCTGTCTGCTAGTAGATGGGCAAATCGTACAAAGCCACAAACCTATCATAATGTTGTATGCTACACAGAACTTAGCAAATATAATGGTTTTTTCAGTCTCTTTGGGAGATGTCTTGTTTGGAAGCAAGTCTGTTACATGGTTGCATTGGTTTCCTAACAAAACAAAAAATAAAACATGAGAAAACCCAAACACTTCGCATATAATGCAGACTCTTCCCTAGATATGAGTATTTGTGTTTACCCCTTCTGTGTCCTTTTGTGTAGTCTGGTTGTCTGTTACATCGTGTTATTATGACTGCAGTTTTAATTCCTTCTGTCTACTAACTTACCTCTAAGTTCTTTCTGAGGTAGTTTCTAGTATTTGTATACTTGGCCATTGTTTCAACTTACTTTGTGCAAAATGACCACCAAGGTCACTGACTTCTGCTCATGGTGACACACATCAGTCGTGTGAAGCAGTCTATCAAAGTGTAAAACCGTGGATGTCATGGTAATATGCTGAAACCTTACCTGATTTACATGCTTATAACTAAAGTAACTTTTTTTCTGTTGTCGCTTCATCAAATGTAATCAACAATGCAGTTAGTGAAATAAAACACATCAGTAGTTTTTATTATCTTGTATTTTAATGCTACTTCCACTTAACTTTTGAAAGCAAAATTTGCTGATTTTGTTCCATTTTATTTTCTTGTGTTCATTCTTTTTTGATGTATTATATGAAGTAAATCTTTCTTTTCTTTTCTCTGGTCTTTAGATGTTGTGCCATTCTCTTCATTTCTGGTTTTGGTTGTGTCTGTAGCTACAGCTTGTCTTTTCACAACTCAAATCTACCACATGCTAATGTAGTATAAAAGGAGATCATCTCTTTTGAGACTTTGAGGCTACTTCTTCGTGGTATTTCCTTTTGACAAGAATAACGGGTTGTTATTAAACTCAGATAGATAACCAAAATGAAGAAAGTTTCTTTTTTTCATACTTTTTTTTTCTTTCGTTTTTGTTCCCCTTTGCGAGGAGTTGCACTAACTTGAAAGCGCAGTTTCCTAACCTACCTATGGTATTGGTTCATTCTTGTTGCACACACACTTAAGGAGAAGAATCAAACTGGGATGAGTGTAGCCAGTTTCATCATGTCTGAGTGGTTTCGAATAAGCAAAATTTCAAAAAGATCTTAATGCATTGATTTGTATTCTGTTTGTAGTTGAAAATACAGTTTTAGAACATAGGAAGTCTATGTTTCTGTTGTTTGTTTTTTAAATGAAAAACGTGGGTTGAGCAGAAATTAGGTTGGGTTTTGGTTTTTTTTTTTAATTCACTTGGGCTCATTTATTTTGATGCCATTTCTCCTGTTCTAATACTTTGCTTTAAATCTTTAATTTAAAATAGATGTCTTAAGAGCTAGTAGATTAAAGAAAGAAGAGGTGTCGTCCTGGGTTCAGCTGTAACAGTTACTTTTCTCCTTCTTAGTGGCTGGTGAAGTGCTGTGTTTTTGACTTTAGTCTGAGAACAAGGCTGATAACACACAGATGTTTTAGTTATTGCTCAGTAGTGCTTACTCTGCCCAAGGACTTTTCAGTCTCTCCTCCTCTGCTAGTGAGGAGGGGCATAAGAAGCCATGAGGGAACAGAGACAGAACACCTGACCTCAACTAGCCAAAGGGGTATTCCACACCACAGCACGTCATGCCCAGGATATAAACTGGGGGAGTTGCCTGGAAGGCCAGATCGCTGCTCGGGTCGGGCTGGGTATCGGTCGGCGGGTGGTGAGCAATTGTGTTGTGCATCACTGCTGTTTATTGGTTCTTTTTTCCCTCCTTTCCTTTTTAGCTTTATATTGTCTCCCCTTGTTCCTTCCCTTACAATTGTTATTCGTAGTAGTAGTTTCACGTTATACTTTAATTACTGGACTGTTCTCATCTCAGCCCGTGGGGTTTACGTTCTTTCAATTCTCCTCCCCATCCCGCCGGGAGCGGGGCGGGGAGGGGGTGGTTGTAAGCAAGCGGTTGCGTGGTTCTGAGTTACCGTCTGGGCTGAAACCACGGCAGGTGTTCCGTTTACTGAAGAGTGACCAGAAGAAGAAAATCCGAGAGCTCAGAGGTGTTTCTGTTCTCATTCAAGTATGTTTGCAGAGTAACTTAATACTTGGAGAAAATGCTGTTTTGTGTGAGATATCAGATGATACAGTTGGCAATTTGAAAAAACTTGCTCTTTAAGTTCTGCTGCTTTAGCATGTCTGGAGATGGCAAACGTTGAGATATTTCAGGTTAATTTGGAGAATACTGTTGTTTGCTGGTGATTAATTTTAGAAAACCATGTTATTTAAAAAAAATTATGTTTTTTTTTTTTGTCTTGTTTTGTGTTTGTTCCCCACAATAGTGAGTCTAATGTATGATTTTTACATAGTTGTTATGCTGTAGTAGTTCCTGTTGCTAGTTGTCCACATAAAATCAGCTTGACTGGTAGGAAGTTCAGAGTTTAAAATACAAAGAGAGAAACTAAATACTAGTAAGAAACATTGCTTAATGCCTCTAGGTCCTGTTGTATGTAAAAACCAAAACAAAACCCACTGCAGAAAATTCTAAATTTACCAAATGTCCTAAAGTTACTGAATATTGTTGAAGCAATTCTAGTGGGTAGGGAGCACTACCTTCTGAAATTCTAGTACAACCACCACAGTCTCCCTGTTGCTTTGTCAGGTTGTACCTCTGTTGTGGTACTAATTTTATGGCCTACACTTGGTCCAAGCAGTTTTTAGACATTGATGCTGGGGAAGGATCTTACTAACTTCAAGCTGGGTAAAGACTAATATTAAATCAATATATAATAATGGTAGAGAATTTAGACATGCAAAGTATTAGAATTAATTTAGTTTTTACAAGAAGTTTAACTTCATCACAGATTCTCAATGCAAGAAGACACAAATGTTGACTTCTATTTACCACGAGAAATAGAATTTTAGATTTTTTTTTTTAGCACCTTCTGCTTCATTTACTGTGGCTTGCTTTATTGAGTAGGGATTCAAAACCAGTTTTCCCATTCTGATTAAAACGCCACTTCAGTGGGAGCTTATCTTCAATGAGAGGTATTTTGGAACTAGTACTATAAAACACTGGCTGCCATTGCATTGTTAAACTTGTAGCTGTCAAGTCAAATAGATGAAAGTGTTCCAAATGTTTATTTGCTTGAATGCTTTCCTGCCATCTGAAGGTAAAAGCATGTCCAAAGTTTGAACTGGTATCACAGATCTGTTTGGGGAAGGAGAAGGATGGATAAAAGTGTGTTAAAATACGGTTGTAGCTGCCATCATTTTCTGTATAAGTGGAAGTAGGGACGTGGAAAACAGAGTCACTTATGGAAGGCATGTAGAGAGTTTCGTTATCAGAACTATTTTGCTTAACTAAGTTGGATGTGAGGGGGTAGGTTTAGGTTTTGTGTTTGATTTTTTTGGGGGGTGGTGGTGGTGAGATTTTGTTTGTGGTTTGGGTTTTTTTGTGTTGGTGTTTTTTTGAAGGAAGTGACAGAAAATAGTACATGTGTGCCAATTAAGTTCAGAAATGCATCACAATTTGCCTTCATATGCCTTCACAATTTGCAAACAGAAATTCTAATGTTTTCATATTCAAGTATAGCAGAGAGAAATAAAAAAGTGTAATTGCTCAATGAATTTGGAAAATGACTGTGTGAAAGGCTAGTTTCTCCAAATCAGATATGCTTTTATTTCCAAGTTAGGCTTTTCTTTGGGCTGAAAAACATCATGGATTTTGTAGACTCTAGAGTAAACGACCAGGGGTAAAAGTACTTCTCTGAACAAAAAAACCAAGGTGTCTTTACAGCAGTTGTGCTTAGGCTATCTACAGTGGTATCCTTTCCAAAAGAGGCTTGGATTATTTAAGCTTTCTTCTTAACAAATTTATATTGTTATACTTAGGAGGTTTCTCATGTGCCTAGCCTTCAGATTTCTCAGTTTACAAGTTCATCTGTGCTATGTGTATTGCTGGGATCATTGAAGTGAAGCTGAGATCTTCAGGTTATATTTCTTTTTTTATACCTAGTAAGATTTATTTGTTTTTATAAAGCCTTTGCATTTTAATAAGAGGGCTTATATAATTTGTCTCTTATTTCTTCCTATTTTTTTTCCCTTGTCCTGAAAATATGTAGGAAAAACAAAAGCCAAAAGTGTTCCTTGGAATTTGAGCAAAGCAGCAAATTCACGTGAGGCTCAGAGTTACAGTGCCATGACTGCAGTGATAACAGCTGTTATATGTGCAGTTTTTCCCATTTTTTTATTGTAGAAGTACACAGTCAATCAAATATGAAGAGGTTGTCTAGTATGTGTTTTTCACTACAGGACTTTTGTAGCCCCGTTCCATTGTTCTAGGCTACTGTGTAGTTAAAATAGAGAGCATGTGTAGTGGTTAATTTCCATAGAGTAGCTGGCCATATGCTACTTACTCCATGTTAAAATAAAAAAAGAATAATTAAAAAAAATTGTACATCCTATTGTATCTGTATTGTTAAAGATGGAAGAAATCACTCTGCTTTTTCTGCTTTCTCAAGGTAGCACAAATTCAGTAGCCTTCGTTACAAATAACAGTGAAATAACATTTTATCTCTGGGCATAACCAAGGACCTCTATGTAGTCTGCTGAGCTAATTATACCCAGTCTCAATGTAAATTTCTATTGATACAGGCTTCAAATTTCAGTTTTTAATAATAGAGTCCTTGGTAGCCTGAAACATGACATTTTACACATGGCTACCGTCCTTTCCATCTAATCCCTTCCCTGCGTGGGAGTTTCTTTAGATAATTTGTTCTGTGTCAGCAGAGTATTCTTGTATTTATTCTGACTTAGTTGTCTTCTCTTATCTATAATAGCTCCTCCCTGACTTATGTTTTAAGTTGAAATATGCTAAGATGGGAGATGATTATATTGGAAATGCTACAAAAACCTAAAACCATGTCACATCATCTTCCTGGATCCTGATGTTGGTTGATCGTCTGTTGGAAGGTGTTCAGTACTGGGAAAGTCATCCTATTGCTTTTAATCATAAGCAGACAACTTAATCAGTGCTGGAAGATAATGGGGCCCGGTTTATATTAGTGCTTCCTTTAACTTGGGACTTTAGGAAGTCCTAACTTTAAGCAATAAATTGTACGTGTATCACCTGGAAACCATGGCTATTTTGCCATGCTAAGCTGTCACCTTCCTAAACTTCTGTGCCTTTTTTATAGCATGCTTGTGCTCTATATTCATGGTAATTAACACTTACACCAATCCATGCTTGCTAGATGTCACCAGCTGGTGGCTTTGAGTGTGATACCAGATCCATGTGTCCTTTTTTGTGTAGACCAGAAGTTATATACCCCAACATTCAATAAGGTTTATTAGTTTAGGTTAGGTGTTATTCTGGCTGTGGTCCCAACACCATCAGTAGATTAGGAGCATGAGCAGAACAGGTTTTCGTCAGCTTTTCAGAGACTACTTTGTACTTAATAGGTTCAATGTGAACCTTCTCCATCAGCAAATTTTTCAGATTTCCATTCTGGGTATCCACTTCTGGAAGGATCCCATACTCATTCTTAGGAGAATACATTAATGAAGAGTTGCAATTGAAATGGAGGAGGAAGGCGTGAAGGTGAGCTTTAGTAGTAGGGTCAGGAATTAAAAGCTCTGGCTGTTTTATTTCCTCCCACCACCCCCCCCTTTTTTTTTTAATAGTAATTGGATATATGTATTGACAGGATGAAGGAATGATTATTCCATGGAGATGCCTTTAGTTCTGTTATATCTCTAAGTAAGGTAAAATACAGTTTTTCGGAAGCTCCCTTAATTGAATGTAAATACAAGAAATGGAGTATCTCAGCATTTCCTACTGAAGTCAAGGTGGTTTTGTTTTTAAATGTAGTTTATAATCTTGTTAAGTTTCTTGTTTAAACATACAGAAAGGTGTACATTTTATGTATACAATATATGTGCTATGTCTGGTTTCTTATCCTACAAACACTTTAATTCTGGACTACTAAAACCACAATTCTGTTCCAGTTCAGTAGTTTTAATGAAAATGGCAAAGAAAAAAATCTAAAATTTGGGTACTAGAGTAAAACTGAATGAAAAAAATGAAACCATTACATTTAAAACATCAGATACTACTTTAATTGTGGAAGGCACAAAAAGGACAAATGCTACACAGGCATCAAGTCGAAGCAAAAATAACTTAGTTGATTTGTGGTTTAACCAAGTTGCAATGTTAAGAAAAAAATGTCACACATCTGGATAAGTATTGTGGAGGGGAAGGAGCAATGAGGAAAGCCATGAAAGTAATTTTTATCTTCTTTTCTTTTTTTTCTTTTTTTTTCTCTCCCATAGGATCCTTTAACATTTTGAGACGAACGTTTCATCAGAAGCACTAATGGACGTTGGCATGCCTTGGATGAGGTGGTGACTGCTGGATATCATTCATTTCTGTTCACTGCAAAGCGCCGAAATTGACTCCATTTGGAGTTGAGAGAAAAAACAGTACAGGCCTATCAAGATGACTGATCCTATGATGGATTTTTTTGATGATGCCAATCTTTTTAGTGAGACCTTAGAAGGTTTGTCAGATGATGCCTTTGTTCAACCTGGACCTGTTTCGCTTGTTGATGAATTGAATTTGGGTGCAGAATTTGAACCTTTGCACATAGACTCATTAAACCATGTGCAAGATGCTCAAAATCAACAAAAGATGAGTGAGTTTGATCAGCTGAATCAGTTTGATTCACTGAAACTTCACTCAGTAAATCAGTCTTTTAATAGCCCAGCTGACAATGTCTTGTCACCACACTCTCAGTTCAGTTGTTCACCAGTTCATCCGCAGAACCAGTCTAATGGGATGTTTCCCGATGTGGCTGATGGTAGTCCTATGTGGGGTCATCAAACTGCCACAACTGTTTCAAATCAGAATGGGTCCCCCTTTCACCAAGGACATTCTCAGTCTATGCAGCAAAACAAAAGCTTTGTAGCACACCATGACTTTGCCTTATTTCAGGCTAATGAACCACAGCATCAGTGTGCCTCACTACGGTCACAACAAGGCAGAAACAACACGGGGCAAGATGCTCTGAGTCAGCCAAAAGACTTCATGGAAGTTAATGTATCTACTTCTCTCAGAGTCAGTGTCAACCCATCTCCAGTCTCTAATCCATCGACTTCACAGCAGCCTCTGTCTGTTCAGCAGTTTTCTCAAACTGCAAATGCTTCATTACATTTTTGTGGGAATCAAGAAGGAAATTTTGATGGACAGTCTCCAACTATCACTCCATGTTCTGTCAATAATAGCCAACAATTTTCATCTCCTTTTTCTTACTCTCATAACCACATTTCCCCTACAAGCCTTCTTCAGTCTCCAACAGCTCTTTCTACTAGCCAGCAGACACACTCTATCTCTGACTTCACTGGAAGCGATGCCTTTACATCTCAAACAGGGACCAAGCAAGAAACAACCGATCACATGTTGAATCCTAATACACCTCTGAATTCAAATACTTTTCAAATGTTGCATTCTACGCATCCTCAGGGCAACTTTAGTAGTTCAAAACTCTCTCCTGTAAATATTAGTTTTTCAGCTTCTACTGGTTCTGCGTCTCAGATAAGCCATTTCACTGACCCAATTGAAAGCAACGGTTTTACGTCTTTAGATGAGAACTTACTTCATCAAGTAGACACTCATAATGAACCGTTTACAGGACTTGATCCTGATGACCTTCTTCAGGAAGACCTTCTGCCACAGTTCGATGATTCTGCATTCGTTCAGGATAGCACAAGCCATGTTTTAGAGCATGACCTAGAACACCATATAACCCCCCAGCAAGTAACACAGTCATCTGACCTTGTTCGGGCACAGTCTCACAGTCAGATTCATCCCTGGCATTCTTCAGTTTCTAATCAACATCTGCAAGACAGAAGTCGTGTAACCTTACAAGGACAGGTAAGTAGGGATCTGGGGGTGAGGGTTGAGCTCTTTCATTTGGTTGATCTGATGAAATAAATAATAGTGGGTGGTGCTTCTGCCAAAGCATGATTACTGAAGGCTCTGAGCTGTTCTTACTTGACCCTGAAGAAGTCTTAAGTAATGGCTACTTTAGGGGGAAAAAACCCAACCCATAGATGCAGACCTTTCTGTATCCTGTTGTTTTCTTACTGTTGAAGAAAATAGCATGTATATGACCGGAAGTATTTATTTAGAGAAAATGGTGCCAGTCTTTCAGCTGCTTGTGTTTCCAAAGTACAGCAGAGAAAATTGATTGGTTTATGACTTTTGAGATTATGTGGGAGAGAGAACAATAGCATGAGCATTGAAGAGTTTGAAAGACAATCCTTTAATCTTTCAGCCTGTTTCTTAAGAGTGCTTTCTCATAACATAATATAGTGAATTTTCAAATAGTTTTAATTGAGTGACCACTCAATATTAAGTCCACTTTTTTTTTTATTATTCCTGACCTTTATCTTCATCTGTATCATCATCTTTTATAGAAAGCATGTAAACATCAATGAATTGAATCATAGGATCATAGAATAGTTAGGGTTGGAAAGGACCTTAAGGTCATCTAGTTCCACCCCCCCTGCCATGAGCAGGGACACCACACACTAAACTATGTCGCCCAAGGCTCTGTCCAACCTGGCCTTGAACACCGCCAGGGTTGGAGCATTCACAACTTCCTTGGGCAACCCATTCCAGTGCCTCACCACCCTCACTGTGAAGAACTTATTCCTTGTGTCTAATCTAAACTTCCCCTGTTTTAAGTTTGAAGCCATTACCCCTTGTCCTACCACTACAGTCCCTAACGAAGAGTCCCTTCCCCAGCATCCTCGTAGGCCCCCTTCAGATATTGGAAGGCTGCTCTGAGGTCTCCACGCAGCCTTTTCTTCCCCAGGCTGAACAGCCCCAACTTTCTCAGCCTGTCTTCATACAGGAGGTGCTCCAGCCCTCTTATCATCCTCTTGGCCCTCCTCTGGACTTGCTCCAGCAGCTCCATGTCCTTTTTATGTTGAGGACACCAGAACTGTACACAATACTCCAAGTGAGGTCTCATGAGAGCAGAATAGAGGGGCAGGATCACCTCCTTTGACCTGCTGGTCACACTGCTTTTGATGCAGCCCGGGATACGGTTGGTTTCTGGGCTGCAAGCGCACACTGAAGCCTGCTCATGTCAAGCTTCTCATGCACCACCACCGCCAAGTCCTTCTCAGCAGGGCTGTCTTGAATCTCTTCTCCGCCCAACCTGTAGCTGTGCCTGGGGTTGTGCTGACCCAGGTGTAGGACCTTGCACTTGGTTTGGTTAAACTTCATGAGGTTGGCATCAGCCACCTCACAAGCGTGTCCAGGTCCCTCTGGATCCCATCCCTTCCCTCCAGCGTATCAACCGAACCACACAGCTTGGTGTCGTCGGCAAACTTGCTGAGGGTGCATCAATCCCACTGTCCATGTGCATCGGCAAAGATGTTGAACAAGACAGGTCCCAACACCGATCCCTGAGGGACACCACTCATGAAATTGAAATATGGGCCGGCACTTGTGGATTGCTTTGGTCTGTTACAAGACTAGCTAAGCTTTTCAAAACCAAACAAAATGGAGCAAGTAACATTGTAACCAGCAAAAATCATGTTTTTATTACAGTGGCTAGAAACCTCAGCGTATGTGAGATTCTTGCAGGTTTTTCAGCTCAAGAAGTTCCTAAATCAAAAGAAAACACTTCTTGAACATAGAAAAGACTTAATCAAATGCACAAGTAATTATTCTTTCAGCTCATAAAATTTACCAGTCTTTAAAGCTATTGCTGTGGTTTTGGAGACTGGTTTAGTGGCTGCCTTTGTTGATGCTTGAAAAATGGTGTCGACGACTGCATTACCTTAATCTTATCATAGTTTTGTCTCTGTTGGTAGCTTCCAGCCTGTATTTGATTTGACAGGAATGGCTGAAACTTCTTCAGTTAGATGGTTTGGCAGAAGGAGCCATAGCTGTAGCATAAATGCTCATGTTCAGCCGTCATTGCTGGTTATCTGGGGTTTCCAAAATTGGGAGACTGTTGAAATCCATGTACATGCGAACAGTGAAAGGAGTAATCTTTATTTTAAACTAGTGTTTTTTTCTAATAGAAATTTAGCTTGTGTTTGAGAAATGAGATGGAATAGAAATGTTTTCTAATTTTCAATCTGTGTATTTCAAAATAGAGGCAACTCTGACATCAAATATAAACCTCAGACAGCTTTAAAAAGGTTGCAACTACTGTATTACTTCTCTGTACTCTTGCAGAAAATATTCTTTCTACCTGAGAATATAGAATGTTGCCTTGTTGGAAAAAAGAAAAAATTTACTGAGAAATTGTTTCTACTCTTGCTTCTACTTGGTGTCCTTGGTTCAGCTGTAACAGCTGTTTTTCTCCTTCCTAGTAGCTGGCACAGTGCTGTGTGGTGGCCTTAGTCTGAGAACAGTGCTGATAACACACTGATGTTTTAGTTCTTGCTCAGTAGCTCTTATTCTGATGAAGGACTTTCCAGTCTGTCATGTTCTGCCAGTGAGGAGGGGCCATAAGATGCCAGGAGGGAACAGAGACAAAATACCTGACCCGAACTGGGCAAAGGAGTATTCCATACCACAGCACGTCATGCCCAGTATAGAAACTGGGGATTTAACCAGAAGGCCAGATCGCTGCTCGGCTTGGGCTGGGTATGGGTTGATGGATGATGAGCAATTGTATTGTGCATCGCTGCTGTTTATTGGTTCTTTTCCTTTTTATCTTTTTATTCTCTCACCTTGTTATTTCCCTCATCATTATTATTATTAGTAGTAGTTTTGTATTATACTTTAGTTATTGGACAGCTCTTATCTCAGCCTCCATGGAGTTTACATTCTCCTCCCCGTCCTGCCCAAAGCCGGGGGGGAGGTGTGGAGGACCAAAGGGGGAAGAAGATGGGAGCAAGCATGTGGCTGCATGGTTGAGTTACCAGCTGGGTGAAAACATGACACTTAGTTTCGAGGACACTTAGTTTGCAGGCCTCTGGAGGAGGCAGTGTAACTCTTCCCCCCCACCACCCCTCTTTAATTTTATGTCATTAGTGTAGAGGTAAGGGTTTAATACATTTACTCTTTGGTCTTGGTTCAGTAGATGGCTTTGCCATTTCTATTTCTGCTTATGGTTATGGGGTGTGTGATTGTAGATTTCTACCAGTGAAACTTTTCCTGTAAAACTGTGGTGTGATATTAGTGGAAGATGTATACAGCTGTGTATTTCATACCAGCGTGATGAACTGAATGATGCAGTTGATGAACTCTTGGTTTTGATAAACACTTCTTATTTTTTAGGTTGGGGATGCGGAAGAAGAGGGCACAGCCCAAGTAGCTACTTGTCAGTTGTCTCTGTAACCTAAAGACACATGGTATAGTAGGTGCTGTTGAAATGTCATGCTGTTTGTTACTCTGTACAGCAGCACCTGAGTTCCCTGCCAGGAAGTGGAGCAGCAGAACCGTGAGCTGTGAACAGTAGCATTGAGGCTGTTGGTCTCCCATGAGCATATGTGGGTGAAGGGTGAAGAGGAAGTATATTCCGGGAAAAGTGGGGGTGGCGAGAAATCCAGGGGTTGGGATCCAGGGGTTGCGAGGAGCATTGGGATGCAAGCCAGGCAGCAAAAAGTAGGTCTAATAAAATTCTCTGCTGCTCTGACTTCTCTGTTGTGTTCATAAGAACTATTTAAGTCTTACTTCCATCTTGCTGACACCAGTTTGTGCTGTAACTAAGAATAGAGGGAAAGTTCTGAGACCTGTGGAGAGGAGAGTGTTTAAGGTTCATGGGGTTTGGGTTTGGTTTTTATTGTGGTGTGAAAACAAAGCAACTTTACAGTATTTAAACTTTTTTTACATTTTTTCCCCTTGAACTTTGAAATGGACATACAGAAAATGGATAGTTAAAAACTGCTTGGTTTGGATTTTATTATTTTGGGGACATGCAATAAATTGTATATAATTGGATTCTGACCTCGAGTTTGTCTAATCAGACAGATGTTTCATTTTTTCTTCAGAAACTGCTTGTGAAGTGGTAGCTGTCAAACTGTTGTGAGCAACTTATTGATGGGGGAGTGCAGAACCAGGTGATGTAGAGGCCTCTTCAAGTCAATGGTGTATATAATATGAATAGTAACAGAAACGTATGGCAATTACTGAAGAAGTGCTTCAGATGTGTCTTTTGTCTGAGTTAAGTGGGAAAGGGGTTTGGTAAGTTTCATTTGGAATAGTTAGGGTGAAATCTTCATTGTTTAACAAGGCAGAGTTTCACACCAGCTTTTGTACACACTGTGGAAACAGTGGATTAAATTATTTTCATCAGTTTTAGTTTGATCACAGTTGAGATTTTTTTCAGACAGGAAACCTTTTTATTTTAGTAAACAGTTAATGAACTATTTGACGACCAAGTATCTTCAACTGCAGTTATGCTGAGGTTATTTGAAATTAAGGGCAAACATCAAACACTTCTCATGAATATGCTTACTTTCAAATAAGGAAATATCTTCACTTCTATTATTCTTTTGATAGAAATTAATTTTAAAATTAATATATTCTGTTCAGTGTAATAATGCTGCAGAAATAAAAACAATCTAGAATGTCTTATACTGCTGTTACACTTTCTATGCCTGCTGTAATTCTAGTTGTAAATAAATTGTGTCCCTTAATTTTGCATCATGCATTTTTCATTAGAGTTAGTTTGAAAACAGAGACTAAAGTGGAGAAACGCACTGAAAATTCTTGTAGCCTCAGCTTTGACTAATATAACACTTCTGACCTTTAACTCCACTTTAAACTGCTTTAAGTTTGATAAAGCTAAATATATTCACTTTTTATAAAGTTAAAAAAGATGACAGAAATAAAAGCTTCAACATTTAGTTCTGCATGTTTTTAAAAAAAAAAGTTGGGAAAATAATCTGAAGTATAAACTGTCCTAAGAAAAGCTTACAAGCCTCTCACTGTGTATGTTATTTTGTAATAAATGTTTTAATCTCTTCTGGCTAACATACATGAAAGCAGAATAACTGAGATGAAACTGGAAAGTAATATTCCATTAATAACTGTAAGTGCTGTAAGACAAGATGGCAGTCTTAGTTCTTAAATTTGGAGAATTTGTGTCCCTTTTGCGACTGCGTGTTTGGCACCTAACTTGATACTTAAGGATATTAGTGAATTCCAGTATCTCATATCTGACTTGTTTTGTAAAAACTGACTTGAAACCTGCGAGTGCTTCTATCCTTCCAAGCACGAGCTTTCCCACCACTTGTTTTATAGCAACAGATGAGACTATTTTTGGAGAGAATTTGTCTTGCCCTTGTTGAAACCTTAGCAAAGAAAGCCTGAACATTGTAGATGGTTGCTTGGAGGTGTACCCTGGGACATCTATATAGATCAGAATGGCATAATCTCATATATAAGTGTATCATTAGAGATGGAACTAAGTTTCACCTCATTGAAGTCCAGGCATCTGCGCTGCTGAGATTCATGCCCTGAATTGACACAGGTCTTTCAACTCTGACTATCTTAGCAGATGCCTCTTTTTATCAACTCTAAATTCATTGTAGACAAGTATCCCTTTGATTATTCCTCTCTTAAACCTCTTACTCTGCCATTGCTTGCTGTTCTATTTGTAGAGGAAATACTGAACTGTAAAGTTTTTATGAGAGAAATACACGCTATCCAGTGATACATTTTCTTGGCTAGTTATGGAAGGTATAACAAGCAAATTAGTTGATCTAAGCAGTTATGAAGGGTGTATAAAAGTCAAGGATATAGTATCTGTTAGAGTGTATTTCTTACATTCTATATAGTTTAAGTGAGCCTGTAATGAGAAATATTTTAAAGTAGTAAACTGATCACACTACATACAAATTCTTTGTAAGAGTGGCAGGCTATTTTGCAAAGTAAGTTTATAGGTTATGGCTTGTAAGTATTGTTACAATACAAGATTGTAAAAATTACGATGTTGTTATATATTGCTTGTGAAGCAATGGATGGCAGTTTTTAGAGGGACTGAGCACAGTAAGATGTGCATCTCAATTTGCCCTACTTTTCATCATCTGAAAACTGAAATCTAGACGTCTGTTCCAGTAAGAAGGAGGGAAGCATTAAAAGTCATACCTAACTCCCAAACTAAAAGAGCAACTAAAACCTTGTTCTTTTTTTTCTAAAATGCTTAATAGTGCTGGTATAGCTCTCATTAAGCATATCCACTGTATTGATATTGTTCCTTTAATTATGGTTAATTTTATGGGTGACATCATCATATTAACAAATGTAAATCTTTGAGCTTTCCTTTTAAACATTTCTAGGATTTGTATGGATTTAGTTATCTGTGCTTAAGGAACAGTTTCCACCTTTCTTCTAGGAGCTTAATAAATTCTCTACCACAGTGAGGCAGCAGAAGTCAGTTGTCATCTCCCAGCACCTAACAGGTTTAGCATGTGCGTACAAGTAGGCTCTCCACTGACTTTGTGCTGTATTTTGCAGCTTTTCTTGCTGTCTTTCTATTATGATTCTGTGATTTTCAGAAAGGCCTGCACGGATAAGGGGAGTCCAAGTGGTGAAGCAGTGTCAAATGCGCAGAGTTAATGAGAGGAGGAGGAGGAGCAGAACGTCTCTGAGCTCAAGTTGTACAGCTCCTGGAATAAACTAAGTCTTTTAAACTAGAGCTGTGTATAATGTTCTCATGACTAATCTGCGGCTTTTTGCCGATGATGCATTTGTCACTGAAGATAGCAATATTTTGATAGTTTTATTTATAGTTGAATTTCCTATTGTTTGTATTCTAATCTAAGTTTTATATAAGCATTTTGTATGTTTAGTCTCTTTTTAAAATGACAAAGATTGAGGAAGGGAAGTACATGTTTGTGAAGTTAGTGTGTAACATTTACTGATGAGTATTTACAGCACTTTATAATCTCTACTGTTTTTTATTTGCCTGTTCTTCCTTTCAAAATACAGCTGTATAGTAAGGGAAAGA